>NW_027189569.1:87500-105000 GCF_040958095.1 Procambarus clarkii | reverse complement strand
AACTGGCATAACAGGTACGCCTTAACCCGCTCCACCACCAGCTCAGACTCTTAAAGAGATGGTAATTTCGGAGTATTTAAATACACCAAAGATCATCACCTCCCAAGAGCACTAGAGCAAGTGAGGGGTCATTTAGACGTTAATTTCATCAAGTCCCTGTTAATATGGGAAGACACAGTGTCTATGCTTAAGGCACAACTCTCCTAAACACGAGAGTGAAGTGTACAACTTTAGAACACTTTCCCACCAGGAGACTCGAACCCTAGCCAGCACAGAAGCCTTCCAGCAACTGGCATAACAGGTACGCCTTAACCCGCTCCACCACCAGCTCAGACTCTTAAAGAGATGGTAATTTCGGAGTATTTAAATACACCAAAGATCATCACCTCCCAAGAGCACTAGAGCAAGTGAGGGGTCATTTAGACGTTAATTTCATCAAGTCCCTGTTAATATGGGAAGACACAGTGTCTATGCTTAAGGCACAACTCTCCTAAACACGAGAGTGAAGTGTACAACTTTAGAACACTTTCCCACCAGGAGACTCGAACCCTAGCCAGCACAGAAGCCTTCCAGCAACTGGCATAACAGGTACGCCTTAACCCGCTCCCCCACCAGCTCAGACTCTTAAAGAGATGGTAATTTCGGAGTATTTAAATACACCAAAGATCATCACCTCCCAAGAGCACTAGAGCAAGTGAGGGGTCATTTAGACGTTAATTTCATCAAGTCCCTGTTAATATGGGAAGACACAGTGTCTATGCTTAAGGCACAACTCTCCTAAACACGAGAGTGAAGTGTACAACTTTAGAACACTTTCCCACCAGGAGACTCGAACCCTAGCCAGCACAGAAGCCTTCCAGCAACTGGCATAACAGGTACGCCTTAACCCGCTCCACCACCAGCTCAGACTCTTAAAGAGATGGTAATTTCGGAGTATTTAAATACACCAAAGATCATCACCTCCCAAGAGCACTAGAGCAAGTGAGGGGTCATTTAGACGTTAATTTCATCAAGTCCCTGTTAATATGGGAAGACACAGTGTCTATGCTTAAGGCACAACTCTCCTAAACACGAGAGTGAAGTGTACAACTTTAGAACACTTTCCCACCAGGAGACTCGAACCCTAGCCAGCACAGAAGCCTTCCAGCAACTGGCATAACAGGTACGCCTTAACCCGCTCCACCACCAGCTCAGACTCTTAAAGAGATGGTAATTTCGGAGTATTTAAATACACCAAAGATCATCACCTCCCAAGAGCACTAGAGCAAGTGAGGGGTCATTTAGACGTTAATTTCATCAAGTCCCTGTTAATATGGGAAGACACAGTGTCTATGCTTAAGGCACAACTCTCCTAAACACGAGAGTGAAGTGTACAACTTTAGAACACTTTCCCACCAGGAGACTCGAACCCTAGCCAGCACAGAAGCCTTCCAGCAACTGGCATAACAGGTACGCCTTAACCCGCTCCACCACCAGCTCAGACTCTTAAAGAGATGGTAATTTCGGAGTATTTAAATACACCAAAGATCATCACCTCCCAAGAGCACTAGAGCAAGTGAGGGGTCATTTAGACGTTAATTTCATCAAGTCCCTGTTAATATGGGAAGACACAGTGTCTATGCTTAAGGCACAACTCTCCTAAACACGAGAGTGAAGTGTACAACTTTAGAACACTTTCCCACCAGGAGACTCGAACCCTAGCCAGCACAGAAGCCTTCCAGCAACTGGCATAACAGGTACGCCTTAACCCGCTCCACCACCAGCTCAGACTCTTAAAGAGATGGTAATTTCGGAGTATTTAAATACACCAAAGATCATCACCTCCCAAGAGCACTAGAGCAAGTGAGGGGTCATTTAGACGTTAATTTCATCAAGTCCCTGTTAATATGGGAAGACACAGTGTCTATGCTTAAGGCACAACTCTCCTAAACACGAGAGTGAAGTGTACAACTTTAGAACACTTTCCCACCAGGAGACTCGAACCCTAGCCAGCACAGAAGCCTTCCAGCAACTGGCATAACAGGTACGCCTTAACCCGCTCCACCACCAGCTCAGACTCTTAAAGAGATGGTAATTTCGGAGTATTTAAATACACCAAAGATCATCACCTCCCAAGAGCACTAGAGCAAGTGAGGGGTCATTTAGACGTTAATTTCATCAAGTCCCTGTTAATATGGGAAGACACAGTGTCTATGCTTAAGGCACAACTCTCCTAAACACGAGAGTGAAGTGTACAACTTTAGAACACTTTCCCACCAGGAGACTCGAACCCTAGCCAGCACAGAAGCCTTCCAGCAACTGGCATAACAGGTACGCCTTAACCCGCTCCACCACCAGCTCAGACTCTTAAAGAGATGGTAATTTCGGAGTATTTAAATACACCAAAGATCATCACCTCCCAAGAGCACTAGAGCAAGTGAGGGGTCATTTAGACGTTAATTTCATCAAGTCCCTGTTAATATGGGAAGACACAGTGTCTATGCTTAAGGCACAACTCTCCTAAACACGAGAGTGAAGTGTACAACTTTAGAACACTTTCCCACCAGGAGACTCGAACCCTAGCCAGCACAGAAGCCTTCCAGCCAGTTGTTATGCCAGTTGCTGGAAGGCTTCTGTGCTGGCTAGGGTTCGAGTCTCCTGGTGGGAAAGTGTTCTAAAGTTGTACACTTCACTCTCGTGTTTAGGAGAGTTGTGCCTTAAGCATAGACACTGTGTCTTCCCATATTAACAGGGACTTGATGAAATTAACGTCTAAATGACCCCTCACTTGCTCTAGTGCTCTTGGGAGGTGATGATCTTTGGTGTATTTAAATACTCCGAAATTACCATCTCTTTAAGAGTCTGAGCTGGTGGTGGAGCGGGTTAAGGCGTACCTGTTATGCCAGTTGCTGGAAGGCTTCTGTGCTGGCTAGGGTTCGAGTCTCCTGGTGGGAAAGTGTTCTAAAGTTGTACACTTCACTCTCGTGTTTAGGAGAGTTGTGCCTTAAGCATAGACACTGTGTCTTCCCATATTAACAGGGACTTGATGAAATTAACGTCTAAATGACCCCTCACTTGCTCTAGTGCTCTTGGGAGGTGATGATCTTTGGTGTATTTAAATACTCCGAAATTACCATCTCTTTAAGAGTCTGAGCTGGTGGTGGAGCGGGTTAAGGCGTACCTGTTATGCCAGTTGCTGGAAGGCTTCTGTGCTGGCTAGGGTTCGAGTCTCCTGGTGGGAAAGTGTTCTAAAGTTGTACACTTCACTCTCGTGTTTAGGAGAGTTGTGCCTTAAGCATAGACACTGTGTCTTCCCATATTAACAGGGACTTGATGAAATTAACGTCTAAATGACCCCTCACTTGCTCTAGTGCTCTTGGGAGGTGATGATCTTTGGTGTATTTAAATACTCCGAAATTACCATCTCTTTAAGAGTCTGAGCTGGTGGTGGAGCGGGTTAAGGCGTACCTGTTATGCCAGTTGCTGGAAGGCTTCTGTGCTGGCTAGGGTTCGAGTCTCCTGGTGGGAAAGTGTTCTAAAGTTGTACACTTCACTCTCGTGTTTAGGAGAGTTGTGCCTTAAGCATAGACACTGTGTCTTCCCATATTAACAGGGACTTGATGAAATTAACGTCTAAATGACCCCTCACTTGCTCTAGTGCTCTTGGGAGGTGATGATCTTTGGTGTATTTAAATACTCCGAAATTACCATCTCTTTAAGAGTCTGAGCTGGTGGTGGAGCGGGTTAAGGCGTACCTGTTATGCCAGTTGCTGGAAGGCTTCTGTGCTGGCTAGGGTTCGAGTCTCCTGGTGGGAAAGTGTTCTAAAGTTGTACACTTCACTCTCGTGTTTAGGAGAGTTGTGCCTTAAGCATAGACACTGTGTCTTCCCATATTAACAGGGACTTGATGAAATTAACGTCTAAATGACCCCTCACTTGCTCTAGTGCTCTTGGGAGGTGATGATCTTTGGTGTATTTAAATACTCCGAAATTACCATCTCTTTAAGAGTCTGAGCTGGTGGTGGAGCGGGTTAAGGCGTACCTGTTATGCCAGTTGCTGGAAGGCTTCTGTGCTGGCTAGGGTTCGAGTCTCCTGGTGGGAAAGTGTTCTAAAGTTGTACACTTCACTCTCGTGTTTAGGAGAGTTGTGCCTTAAGCATAGACACTGTGTCTTCCCATATTAACAGGGACTTGATGAAATTAACGTCTAAATGACCCCTCACTTGCTCTATTGCTCTTGGGAGGTGATGATCTTTGGTGTATTTAAATACTCCGAAATTACCATCTCTTTAAGAGTCTGAGCTGGTGGTGGAGCGGGTTAAGGCGTACCTGTTATGCCAGTTGCTGGAAGGCTTCTGTGCTGGCTAGGGTTCGAGTCTCCTGGTGGGAAAGTGTTCTAAAGTTGTACACTTCACTCTCGTGTTTAGGAGAGTTGTGCCTTAAGCATAGACACTGTGTCTTCCCATATTAACAGGGACTTGATGAAATTAACGTCTAAATGACCCCTCACTTGCTCTAGTGCTCTTGGGAGGTGATGATCTTTGGTGTATTTAAATACTCCGAAATTACCATCTCTTTAAGAGTCTGAGCTGGTGGTGGAGCGGGTTAAGGCGTACCTGTTATGCCAGTTGCTGGAAGGCTTCTGTGCTGGCTAGGGTTCGAGTCTCCTGGTGGGAAAGTGTTCTAAAGTTGTACACTTCACTCTCGTGTTTAGGAGAGTTGTGCCTTAAGCATAGACACTGTGTCTTCCCATATTAACAGGGACTTGATGAAATTAACGTCTAAATGACCCCTCACTTGCTCTAGTGCTCTTGGGAGGTGATGATCTTTGGTGTATTTAAATACTCCGAAATTACCATCTCTTTAAGAGTCTGAGCTGGTGGTGGAGCGGGTTAAGGCGTACCTGTTATGCCAGTTGCTGGAAGGCTTCTGTGCTGGCTAGGGTTCGAGTCTCCTGGTGGGAAAGTGTTCTAAAGTTGTACACTTCACTCTCGTGTTTAGGAGAGTTGTGCCTTAAGCATAGACACTGTGTCTTCCCATATTAACAGGGACTTGATGAAATTAACGTCTAAATGACCCCTCACTTGCTCTAGTGCTCTTGGGAGGTGATGATCTTTGGTGTATTTAAATACTCCGAAATTACCATCTCTTTAAGAGTCTGAGCTGGTGGTGGAGCGGGTTAAGGCGTACCTGTTATGCCAGTTGCTGGAAGGCTTCTGTGCTGGCTAGGGTTCGAGTCTCCTGGTGGGAAAGTGTTCTAAAGTTGTACACTTCACTCTCGTGTTTAGGAGAGTTGTGCCTTAAGCATAGACACTGTGTCTTCCCATATTAACAGGGACTTGATGAAATTAACGTCTAAATGACCCCTCACTTGCTCTAGTGCTCTTGGGAGGTGATGATCTTTGGTGTATTTAAATACTCCGAAATTACCATCTCTTTAAGAGTCTGAGCTGGTGGTGGAGCGGGTTAAGGCGTACCTGTTATGCCAGTTGCTGGAAGGCTTCTGTGCTGGCTAGGGTTCGAGTCTCCTGGTGGGAAAGTGTTCTAAAGTTGTACACTTCACTCTCGTGTTTAGGAGAGTTGTGCCTTAAGCATAGACACTGTGTCTTCCCATATTAACAGGGACTTGATGAAATTAACGTCTAAATGACCCCTCACTTGCTCTAGTGCTCTTGGGAGGTGATGATCTTTGGTGTATTTAAATACTCCGAAATTACCATCTCTTTAAGAGTCTGAGCTGGTGGTGGAGCGGGTTAAGGCGTACCTGTTATGCCAGTTGCTGGAAGGCTTCTGTGCTGGCTAGGGTTCGAGTCTCCTGGTGGGAAAGTGTTCTAAAGTTGTACACTTCACTCTCGTGTTTAGGAGAGTTGTGCCTTAAGCATAGACACTGTGTCTTCCCATATTAACAGGGACTTGATGAAATTAACGTCTAAATGACCCCTCACTTGCTCTAGTGCTCTTGGGAGGTGATGATCTTTGGTGTATTTAAATACTCCGAAATTACCATCTCTTTAAGAGTCTGAGCTGGTGGTGGAGCGGGTTAAGGCGTACCTGTTATGCCAGTTGCTGGAAGGCTTCTGTGCTGGCTAGGGTTCGAGTCTCCTGGTGGGAAAGTGTTCTAAAGTTGTACACTTCACTCTCGTGTTTAGGAGAGTTGTGCCTTAAGCATAGACACTGTGTCTTCCCATATTAACAGGGACTTGATGAAATTAACGTCTAAATGACCCCTCACTTGCTCTAGTGCTCTTGGGAGGTGATGATCTTTGGTGTATTTAAATACTCCGAAATTACCATCTCTTTAAGAGTCTGAGCTGGTGGTGGAGCGGGTTAAGGCGTACCTGTTATGCCAGTTGCTGGAAGGCTTCTGTGCTGGCTAGGGTTCGAGTCTCCTGGTGGGAAAGTGTTCTAAAGTTGTACACTTCACTCTCGTGTTTAGGAGAGTTGTGCCTTAAGCATAGACACTGTGTCTTCCCATATTAACAGGGACTTGATGAAATTAACGTCTAAATGACCCCTCACTTGCTCTAGTGCTCTTGGGAGGTGATGATCTTTGGTGTATTTAAATACTCCGAAATTACCATCTCTTTAAGAGTCTGAGCTGGTGGTGGAGCGGGTTAAGGCGTACCTGTTATGCCAGTTGCTGGAAGGCTTCTGTGCTGGCTAGGGTTCGAGTCTATTGGTGGGAAAGTGTTCTAAAGTTGTACACTTCACTCTCGTGTTTAGGAGAGTTGTGCCTTAAGCATAGACACTGTGTCTTCCCATATTAACAGGGACTTGATGAAATTAACGTCTAAATGACCCCTCACTTGCTCTAGTGCTCTTGGGAGGTGATGATCTTTGGTGTATTTAAATACTCCGAAATTACCATCTCTTTAAGAGTCTGAGCTGGTGGTGGAGCGGGTTAAGGCGTACCTGTTATGCCAGTTGCTGGAAGGCTTCTGTGCTGGCTAGGGTTCGAGTCTCCTGGTGGGAAAGTGTTCTAAAGTTGTACACTTCACTCTCGTGTTTAGGAGAGTTGTGCCTTAAGCATAGACACTGTGTCTTCCCATATTAACAGGGACTTGATGAAATTAACGTCTAAATGACCCCTCACTTGCTCTAGTGCTCTTGGGAGGTGATGATCTTTGGTGTATTTAAATACTCCGAAATTACCATCTCTTTAAGAGTCTGAGCTGGTGGTGGAGCGGGTTAAGGCGTACCTGTTATACCAGTTGCTGGAAGGCTTCTGTGCTGGCTAGGGTTCGAGTCTCCTGGTGGGAAAGTGTTCTAAAGTTGTACACTTCACTCTCGTGTTTAGGAGAGTTGTGCCTTAAGCATAGACACTGTGTCTTCCCATATTAACAGGGACTTGATGAAATTAACGTCTAAATGACCCCTCACTTGCTCTAGTGCTCTTGGGAGGTGATGATCTTTGGTGTATTTAAATACTCCGAAATTACCATCTCTTTAAGAGTCTGAGCTGGTGGTGGAGCGGGTTAAGGCGTACCTGTTATGCCAGTTGCTGGAAGGCTTCTGTGCTGGCTAGGGTTCGAGTCTCCTGGTGGGAAAGTGTTCTAAAGTTGTACACTTCACTCTCGTGTTTAGGAGAGTTGTGCCTTAAGCATAGACACTGTGTCTTCCCATATTAACAGGGACTTGATGAAATTAACGTCTAAATGACCCCTCACTTGCTCTAGTGCTCTTGGGAGGTGATGATCTTTGGTGTATTTAAATACTCCGAAATTACCATCTCTTTAAGAGTCTGAGCTGGTGGTGGAGCGGGTTAAGGCGTACCTGTTATGCCAGTTGCTGGAAGGCTTCTGTGCTGGCTAGGGTTCGAGTCTCCTGGTGGGAAAGTGTTCTAAAGTTGTACACTTCACTCTCGTGTTTAGGAGAGTTGTGCCTTAAGCATAGACACTGTGTCTTCCCATATTAACAGGGACTTGATGAAATTAACGTCTAAATGACCCCTCACTTGCTCTAGTGCTCTTGGGAGGTGATGATCTTTGGTGTATTTAAATACTCCGAAATTACCATCTCTTTAAGAGTCTGAGCTGGTGGTGGAGCGGGTTAAGGCGTACCTGTTATGCCAGTTGCTGGAAGGCTTCTGTGCTGGCTAGGGTTCGAGTCTCCTGGTGGGAAAGTGTTCTAAAGTTGTATATATATATATATATATATATATATATATATATATATATATATATATATATATATATATATATATATATATATATATATATATATGCGAACAAGCCAGAATGGTCCCCTGGACAATATGCAACTGAAAACTCACACCCCAGAAGTGACTCGAACCCATA
Source organism: Procambarus clarkii (assembly GCF_040958095.1). Lineage (NCBI taxonomy): Eukaryota > Metazoa > Arthropoda > Malacostraca > Decapoda > Cambaridae > Procambarus > Procambarus clarkii. Next base: position 96,724 of record NW_027189569.1, on the reverse strand, counting down.
CTCCCAGAAGCAACGCAACTGGTATGTACAAGACGCCTTAATCCACTTGACCATCACGACTGGACATAATGAGGTGATAGCCGAGGCTATTTGAACCACCCCACCGCCGGCACTCGGATAGTTATCTTGGGCGTAGGGGTGGTTCAAATAGCCTCGGCTATCACCTCATTATGTCCGGTCGTGATGGTCAAGTGGATTAAGGCGTCTTTTTGTGTTCCTCACGTGTGCCCCTAAGAATGAGGTGATTTGGTAAAATGCTATGCCCAAGATAACTATCCGAGTGCCGGCGGTGGGGTGGTTCAAATAGCCTCGGCTATCACCTCATTATGTCCGGTCGTGATGGTCAAGTGGATTAAGGCGTCTTGTACATACCAGTTGCGTTGCTTCTGGGAGTATGGGTTCGAGTCACTTCTGGGGTGTGAGTTTTCAGTTTTATATATATATATATATATAATATATATATATATATATATATATATATATATATATATATATATATATATATATATGTTGTACCTAGTAGCCAGAACGCACTTCTCAGCCTACTATGCAAGGCCCGATTTGCCTTATAAGCCAAGTTTTCATGAATTAATATATTTTCTGTAATTTTTTTCTTATGAAATGATAAAGCTACCTATTTCATTATGTATGAGGTCAATTTTTTTATTGGAGTTAAAATTAACGTAGATATATGACCGAACCTAACCAACCCTACCTAACCTAACCTAACCTAACCTATCTTTATAGGTTAGGTTAGGTTAGGTAGCCGAAAATGTTAGGTTAGGTTAGGTAGGTTAGGTAGTCGAAAAAACATTAATTCATGAAAACTTGGCTTATTAGGCAAATTGGGCCTTGAATAGTAGGCCGAGAAGTGCGTTCTGGCTACTAGGTACGACATATATATATATATATATATATATATATATATATATATATATATATATATATATATATATATATATATATATATATATATATATATAATAAACATGACAGCCAGAGGTAACAGGGGAACAGGGAAAAGCCAAGGTGACGAAATGAAGGAAATGTTCGCCCAGTTTCTGGAGGACATCAAGAGTGAGATGCAGGAAATGAAGAATGAAATAAGCAACCTAAAAAGAGAGCTGACAGCAGCAAAGGAGGAGATTAGAGCCCTCAAAGAGAACAGTATCAATGCTGAGATGAAGATAACCACCCAGGGAGAAGATGGTAATAGTATTTTGGAAGAGAATGCCACAATAAAAGCAACATTTGCGGAAATACTAAAAAAAATAACTCTGAAGTAATGACTGCAGTGATGGAGGTGGCCATGAAAGCAGCCACCTCACAGGAAGTGGCACGCTCCACTAGCCAGCTGCTGGAAAGGAAAAGATCAGTGATAGCTGTGGGTATTAAAGAGCAGGAAGGCTCTAATAGGAAAGAGTGGAATGATAAGGACAAAGCGGCAGTGAATGAAATACTGAAGGCACTAGACATGGAAGGGGCTGAGCATAGCATTGAGAAGGTTTACAGGCTAGGCTGGTACAAAAAAGACCGAGACCGTGTGTTAATAAAGATAGTGTTTGCAAACGAGAACACAAAGGAGATGATTCTAACAAAGAAAAGCCACCTGCAACATGTGGGAGAATTAAAAAAAGTATTCCTCCAGAGGGACATGATGAGGGAGGAGAGAGCCATGGCGGCAGAAGCAACAAAGAAGCGCAAGGCGAGAGGGAAAAACCAGGAAATCACAGCTCCCAACACATCACCCCAGAGGCGAGGGGAAAACCCACAACCAGCTACCCAGTAACACCAGCAGGGAGGACAACCCCACCACCCTCTGCATAGAAACCCCCTCCTACCCCAAACCCTCCCTGCCCCCACTCAGATACCCAGCCAAATCTCTCTCCCCCCACACCCAATCCCCACCCTTCTACCCCTCCCCTCCTCCCACCCAGTCCCCTCTCCCACCCTTTCCTTCCTGTCCTTCCTCCCCTTTCACCCCATACCCTCCCTGTCCCTCCCCCTTCACTTGACCCCCACCCCTCATCCCAGCATCCTCTGCAACCCTGTTATCCACCTCACAAATCCTCACACCCATGGAACAGCTTCCCCCACCACCAGAACACTCGCCAAGGAGGAAATTTGAGAAGGGACAGAAGAAAGTGAGCCTCAGGGCAATGTACACTAACAAAGATGGAATTACAAATAAAGCAAATGAACTTGGAGAATGGGTACTAGAGGAAAACCAGACATAATAGCTCTCACAGAAACAAAGCTAACAAAAACCATAACAAATGCAGTGTTCCCACAGGACTATTACGTTATGAGGAGAGAGAGAGAAGAGGTGGTGGTGGTGTAGCCCTGCTGGTAAGAAAAGGCTGGGATTTTCAGGAGATGGTTGTTCAGGGATGTGAAGGTTTCAGTGACTACATAACAGGTACAATAACAACTGGAGGGCAAAAAATTATAGTCGTAGTCATATATAATCCACCACCAAATGACAGAAGACCCAGACAGGAATATGATAGAAACAACATGGCCACCATTAACATAATAGAGGGAGCAGCTTCTGTTGCTAGCAGGAATGGATCTGGACTACTAAGACTACTTATGGGAGACTTCAATCATGGGAAGATAGATTGGGAGAACAGAGACCCACATGGGGGACCAGAAACATGGAGAGCTAAGCTGCTGGACGTGGCAACAAGAAACTTTCTAAGCCAGCACATCAAGGAACCAACAAGAATGAGAGAATATGAACCAGCAATGCTTGATTTGATATTTACCCTAAATGGGTAGGATATAAGGGAAGTCAAGATGGAAGCACCCTTGGGAATGAGTGATCACAGTGTATTGAACATTGAGTACCTGGTAGAGCTAGGAATTATCTCCCCCCAAAAAGAACTAGGAAACAAAAGGCTGGCATACCGAAAGGGAAATTGAGGAGATGAGAAGTTTCCTAAGAGAAATCCCTTGGGACACAGACCTCAGAGCTAAGTCTGTACAAGAGATGATGGACTATGTCACCCAAAAGTGTCAGGAGGTAGTAAGCAGATACATCCTGGCCCTAAAGAAAAAATCCGAGAAGCAGAAGAAGAATCCATGGTATAATAGGGCATGTATGGAAGCAAATAAACTGAACAAAAGGGCGTGGAGGAACTTCCGGAATAACAGAACACCAGAAAGCAGAGAGAGATACCGGAGAACCAGGAATGAGTACGTCAGGGTGAGAAAGTAGCAGAGAAAAATTATGAAAATGATATAGCAAACAAAGTCAAGACCGAAAGAAAGCTACTCCGCAGTCACATCAGAAGAAAAACAGTGAAAGAACAGGTAGTGAAACTTAGAACAGGCGAGGACAGGTATAAAGAGAATGATAGAGGTGTGTGAAGAACTCAACAAGAGGTTCCAGGAGGTCTTCACAACAGAACAAGGTGAGATCACTGTGCTAGGAGAAAGGGAAGTAAACAAGGCAGCCTTGGAAGGGTTCGAAATTATGAGAGAGGAGGTAAAGAGAGACCTGCTGGATCTGGATGTTAGAAAGGCTCTTGGTCCAGACGGGATCTCGCCATGGGTACTGAAAGAGTGTGCAGAGGCACTTTGCTTGCCACTCTCCATAGTGTATAGTAGGTCACTGGAGATGGGAGACCTACCAGAAATATGGAAGACGGCGAATGTGGTCCCAATATTCAAAAAGGGCGACAGGCATGAGGCACTGAACTACAGGCCAGTGTCCTTGACTTGTATACCATGCAAGGTGATGGAGAAGATCGTGAAAAAACCTGGTATCACATCTGGAGAGAAGGGACTTCGTGACAAATCGCCAACATGGGTTCAGGGAGGGTAAATCTTGCCTGACTGGCTTAATAGAATTCTATGACCAGGTGACAAAGATTAAGCAAGAAAGAGAGGGCTGGGTGGACTGCATTTTCTTGGATTGTCGGAAAGCCTTTGACACAGTACCGCATAAGAGGCTGGTACATAAGCTGGAGAGACAGGCAGGTGTAGCTGGTAAGGTGCTCCAGTGGATAAGGGAGTACCTAAGCAATAGGAAGCAAAGAGTTACGGTGAGGGGTGAGACCTCCGATTGGCGTAAAGTCACCAGTGGAGTCCCACAGGGCTCTGTACTCAGTCCTATCTTGTTTCTGATATATGTAAATGTTCTCCCGGAGGGTATAGATTCATTTCTCTCAATGTTTGCGGACGATGCCAAAATTATGAGACGGGTTAAGACAGAAGAGGACTGTTTGAGGCTTCAAGAAGACCTAGACAAGCTGAAGGAATGGTCGAACAAATGGTTGTTAGTGTTTAACCCAACTAAATGTAATGTAATGAAGATAGGTGTAGGGAGCAGGAGGCCAGATACAAGGTATCATCTGGGAGAGGAAATTCTTCAGGAGTCAGAGAAAGAAAAAGACTTGGGGATTGATATCACGCCAGACCTGTCTCCTGCAGCCCATATCAAGAGGATAACATCAGCGGCATATGCCAGGCTGGCCAACATACGAACGACATTCAGAAACTTGTGTAATGAATCATTCAGAACTTTGTATACCACATATGTCAGGCCAATCCTGGAGTATGCAGCCCCAGCATGGAGTCCATATCTAGTCAAGGATAAGACTAAACTGGAAAAGGTTCAAAGGTTTGCCACCAGACTAATACCCGAGCTGAGAGGTATGAGCTACGAGGAGAGACTACGGGAATTAAACCTCACTTCGCTGGAAGACTGAAGAGTTAGGGGGGACATAATCACCACATTCAAGATTCTGAAGGGAATTGATAGGGTAGATAAAGACAGGCTATTTAACACAAGGGGAACACGCACAAGGGGACACAGGTGGAAACTGAGTGCCCAAATGAGCCACAGAGATATTAGAAAGAACTTTTTTAGTGTCAGAGTGGTTGACAAATGGAATGCATTAGGAAGTAATGTGGTGGAGGCTGACTCCATACACAGTTTCAAGTGTAGATATGATAGAGCCCAATAGGCTCAGGAATCTGTACACCTGTTGATTGACGGTTGAGTTGTGGGACCAAAGAGCTACAGCTCAACCCCCGCAAACACAACTAGGTGAGCGCGCGCGCGCACACACACGCGCGCACACACACACACACACACACACACACACACACACACACACACACACACACACACACACACACACACACACACACACACACACACACACACACACACACACACCTTTAGGGACCTCGTAGCCTGGTGGATAGCGCGCAGGACTCGTAATTCTGTGGCGCGGGTTCGATTCCCGCACGAGGCAGAAACAAATGGGCAAAGTTTCTTTCACCCTAAGTGCCCCTGTTACCTAGCAGTAAATAGGTACCTGGGAGTTAGTCAGCTGTCACGGGCTGCTTCCTGGGGTGTGTGTGTGTGTGTGTGTGTGGTGTGGAAAAAAAAATAGTAGTTAGTAAACAGTTGATTGACAGTTGAGAGGCGGGCCGAAAGAGCAAAGCTCAACCCCCGCAAAAACACAACTAGTAAACACACACACTCACACACACTCACACTCACACTCACACTCTCTGCTGAAGACGGGGGCGAGTTCTTGATTAAAATGGGCTTAATCATATTATTTTTTAATCAATAGATTGATATTCAAGTACTCAAGAACTGGGGAAAGATTAGCTCGTTGTTCAAAGTAACACAAGCGAATTTCTTATTTCCGCTTTAGCTTTGGGGGGTATGATAGCAGTGTTGGAAACATCTAACACTTTATTACTAATATTCAGTACCTTAAACTATTCGTTTACTGTAATATATTTTTACTAACACTAACCAGTAGAGTAGTGAAATTAACATCATTTAATTAACTCATATTAACGCCTCATTTCCCCAGAAATTCTAGTCACGTGTTGCATCAGATCACAAGACAAAAGGGAAAATATTTACATTCATGAACTATATTAAATTCTCCCTATTTCACATTCTTTAATGAGTATTATTATTTAATAACTCTCTTGCATAAATATACTTCGTGAATTAAAGCAGATAATACGTTTATATTCGTTTATATAGTATTGTTTATTATCTGGTAATAATTCTTACAATTACGAATTGATATTCCAGCTCATTCACATGAATTTATATCCAGCACTCTCATTTTGAACAACGTTCGTTTAATTATTAAGAAATGAGAATTTGAACATTTTCAAATAAGACAAATTAATTCTCTAATTCCTGGTAGCCTTTAGTTCCTATAAACCGGGATAGTAATTAAATCATAGATAATATTAAGTGCGCCATAGCACGACTGGGCATGCAGGAGCCACCTGGGAAGGAGGAAGGACTGGTAAGCGAAGCCATTAAGCTAGAGATTGTCTGGAAGGTGTTCAAATTGCTGCCTCATCAACCCACCATCCGTTACACTACAGACGCTAGGAGGACGAGACTGCTTCATCATATCATAGACATCAGTATCGGCAAATCTACAAGTCCATTTCCCTTGTTTTTTGTGATCACATTTAACATAATAGGGACGACGATTTGTCGTTATGCTGCACGCCCATTAAAAATAACCAGGAAGTGTATTTACAAGGCTTTACCACATCTAATTTAGAAAGTAAAGTAATTATCAAAAGAAGACACCAAACCGGGAAGGCTATGTAGCACCATCAAAGTGCGAAATAATGAGAGGGCGCTAAATATCACCAAGAATGCCAATACGAGAACAAAAACGCATAAGGCGAACGATATCAAAAGTATCAGATTCACCTAGAATTCTATCGAGGGACAGGTGACCGCGGGGGACGGTCGGAAAGTAAGACACACGCTCCTCTTGGAAGTCAAGACATTCAACAAGGATATGCACAACTGTAAGAGGGACAATGAAGTTTGGACAATAAGGAGCAGGGCGGCGCTCCATTAAGTGACCGTGGGTTAAGCGAGTATGGCCAATCTGGAGCCTTGCTAAAGCAGTTTCCCACCGCCAGTTACGGTGGTAGGAGGAAGGCCACGGAGACACACTACGCTGAGAGTACGCAGCTTGTTACTAACTACAGAGGATCAACAACCCTGTCAACGGGCAAGGATGGAGGAATGAATAACAGGATAAAAGTCGGAATAAGGAATACCTTTACGGGAGATGGGACAAGAACAGATAGCTTCCTTAGCGGCAGGATGCGCACGCTCATATATACACCAATATGGCTGGGAACCCAGCATCTAATTTAGAAATATGTGGTATTATAACTCTCTAGGTGATTTCTACATACTACTCACCTTTAGCTTGGAATTGCTGATAAAAAGGAATATATGATGCTGCCTCGATCAAGTGTTCCCAGGATAGCCTGATGAAACAAGTTTTTCGTGACGAATATATCCCAATGCATGCTAGCTTTCCTTCATACTGTTAAGCTGTTATTTCGTTCTTGTAGTTTGTAGAATATTATATTTTATTAATCCAAAGATTTTAAATAATCTCCAATATTTCATGTGTGTTAACGTTAATTTATTTGTACTTGAAATGCTTTAATTTATCTGTACTAATCAAACCCCTCAGTGTGTGGATGGATTTAGCTTCGTAATTTATAATGACTACAGTTTATTTATTATACAGTAAGATTTCCATCATACTTATATAAGAGATCCATAAGCACTGGTTCTTCAAATATTTCCTTTTCTTAATGATGGTCCTCGAAAGATTTCATGAGATTTATTACCAATATCTTGGAGCCAATTCCCCACAAGCAGAACGTATAAACATAGCTCTCTCTGAAGAGAGAAACATGTTCAAGGGTATCGTAACCACATCACATATTATAAATATATTTTGGCAATTTTTTCATAAAAAATTGAATGATGCAGGAAACGCTCGAAAGTATTGTTCACTTAACTTTATGATGATTAAATTAAAAATTAACATTTTCATATAAACATTGTATCTGAAATACCTGCAATCTTTGACTCTGTCCCTTGGGGACATCCTGGCTGCCTCAAGGTCAGGTAACCTTATGACTGCGACTGCTTACCACTTGTGGTTGTCATTGCGTCCTTTTATATTTGTTTAATAATTTCCTCTTTGGTAGCCACTAAACTTCTTAGGTTGTCATCTGCACATTCTATGTAGATTTTTTCTGCTGCATTAATAAATTTCTTTGGTACTTTCTTATAGTTTCGTAATTTAAATTATTTTCTTTATCAGTTATTTGACTTATTTTTTAATTACCATGTGTTGTCTGTAACCTGTGTTTCATCTGGTGAAACACTGAAGGCTTTCTTTGCTTGCCCTGCAATACGTACTTTTTTATCTTAAATATGTCATTATTCGTTTGTATTGAGCCTTCTGTTTTCTGATTAGGTTCTTTAGTGCCATGGTTATTAATTTTGGGTCACTACTATTTAAAATCCGCAATCTATAGCGTACCACGTTCCTGGGCTTTATTTGTAATTTTTTAAATAAAAACATTACATCATAATCCAGTAACCACCTCAGGTAAACAAGACAAGGCCCAAGAACTGCCCAACTCCCATGTTCAGGTCTGCCAAATTTAAAATTCCCAAGGAACCCCTAAATATATGAATCAGATGTGAGAAAAATCTTGCACCTAAAGTTTCAACAAATAACTTTTTCGTGTCTTAAGTTAATTTCCTCATGATCACTGTTGCCTAACTCACTCCCTTTTAAGATGCTACTTATCAGTGTCTCCCTGTTACACAAGTCTATATTATCTTACTGTGTTGGCACAATATTATTTTGTTTAATGAAGCAGTCATAAATTTAAAACTAATTTCCTGAATAGCAAATAAAGTTTATTATACTCAAATTAGTCGGTGTTTGTTAGACACCAATTTTGGTGTTTACTGATGTTTATTGTTTGTTTGGGGAGCCGGTGGCTGAGCGAACAGAACACTGGGCGCGTGATCCTGTGGCCCCGGGTTCGATCCCGGGTGCCGGAGAGAAACAATGGGCAGAGTTTATTTCACCCTGATACCCCTGTTACCTAGCAGTAAATAGGTACCTGGGTGTTAGTCAGCTGTCACGGGCTGCTTCCTGGGGGTGGAGGCCTGGTCGAGGACCGGGCCGCGGGGACACTAAGCCCCCAAATTATCTCAAGATAGGAGACCTAGATGCTTTAGATATTAGTTACCATAAAATCTATTCTTCCCTCTTAAGGTTTGATGGATTGTGTGTATTTTCTATTATTAGGTAGATCATTTTCCATTTAATTCTCCCAACAGTTTGCTGAGCAAAATTTTCAGTCCCACTCTCACACTGCAT
>NW_027189569.1:57500-77500 GCF_040958095.1 Procambarus clarkii | reverse complement strand
AAATTTAACGTCACGCGTGAATGCCCTGGAGAGACTTTAATTCATCTCCATTGCTCGCTTACCATCGTAAAACGAGCAAATAATAATATTTAACTCCTCTGAAGAATAAACCCGTCATTATCCAAGCATTTCAGTGGCAACTGCGAGAAATTATATTATCCGTAGTAAATAATTTGTGTATCAAATGCAAGACGCGGAGGCGGGAGAGAGGAGACGCCATTAATCAAGAAGACGCCACCGAGAGCGTGTGTAGGCGTCCACGAGGGAGGAAAGTCGCCACTGTGAGGTGTGAATTGTTGCAGAATATAGCAACTTAATTGGTGTCAGTGTCACAGGATACATCGTGGTGAAGCGTCAACGAGAATTAACTTGACGTTCAGCCTGGAACCTGTTAATTTGTTCCGTGTAGCCCAACGTGACCGGCCAGAGAAGCGCGTCAACATCTAGGCTAGGCTCGACACCACGTGTTCGTTATTACGACGCCAGAACCTAGGACGCGAGCTTCGGCAAGCCTCAACTTACACAGTGCCCTATTAGCTAAGTACCTTTATTCCCTTTTGATGCATCATTATGGATAGGTTATAGCCGGGTAGCTTGCCGTCACGCCGAGCGACTAAAATAAAACACAGGTTATTATCCGTTTCCACTCTCCACTTTTAATTTCTTGAACATAGATATTTAGCAGCCTAACATGTTCCTACTGAATATATCTTGATTTACAGCTTGTGTGTGAAGAATTCCCCGAGCTGTCATTCCTCGAGCTGTCATTTCCCGTGTTAATCATCTCCCAGTGTTTCATGATGAGTTCAGGAGATTCCGAGGATGATTCATGACCGATGTCTTGGAAAACGTCTTCAAGCTAAGACCCTTTTCCGTATTCCATTAATTACATTATCTGTAGTGTATTATTACTACGGATCACTGTTTTCTGGATTAACACGTGTTTATTATAATCATTAATTTCTGATGTTCATAATCTGTATTCTTATTGGTGACTATTTTATTGATTCTATAATTGGTCATAGGATTAGGTTATTACATAATGAACTGGTGCACGAACCACACTAGTTCCTAGACATATATGAAGTTCTAGTAATACTCCCCCAATGTAGGTGTTTGAGGCTTTGATTCAGTTAAATTATATACAGCCCATTAATTATATAAGTGATTATATTCTCTAGTATTTATCCATAGTTACTGGTTCCTCTAGGAATTTGCTAATGATCACATTTTATTAGTTTCCCTCTTTACTATAAAAGCGGGTGGTCCTTCGTAATTAATTTCATTACATTAATATTTAAATAAATAGAGTCAAGCCCCAAATGTCCCACATCTCTCTGTCTGTCTTTCTCTCTCTGTCTGTCTGTCTCTCTCTGTCTGTCTGTCTCTCTGTCCGTCTCTCTCTCTGTCTCTGTCTCTCACACTCACCCCCCCAACCCCCCCCCCCCCCTAAGCCATATCGACAGGGTGGAAGAGTGTAGAGTACTGCACTTCCAAGGTTCCTGTACTCATTGCGTCGCCCGGTGATTCAGATTGGCTATCAGAATTGCCGCTACCGGACGAGCCACGCCGTGCTGGTCGCTAACAGCCTGCATGGTTGTTAACCTCGTTCCCCTGTAACATTGAGTAAGAAAGCATTACTCGTAAGTACCACTCCGATGCGACGCAATAGCACGATAAAAGAAACTTCCCGTAACATCCCTTAACGTTAGGGCATCAGTCATTATTATTGCCATATCATTTACATTATGCTTTCCTACTATGGGCAGATTTGATTGTGTTTTATATCCTATATTTTGTTTAATATCCTCATTTTTACAGTACCAGAGTCCCTGGAATTTATCACTGATAACAACATGCTATTTTAAGCCGCCCAGCAGAAAATCTAATTTATATGTTTGTAATTTATCAATGTCTTCAACAGAATTCAGTTTCATGCTGATTTTTGTCATCCGCAGATGGTGATACGACGCTGTGACTTGTTTAAATGTCTATATCTGATATGAAAATAAGGAAAGGAGTGCAAGGACTGTACCCTGTGGTAGAGCTTTTAACTGTGCTTGAACTCTTTTGTTTGGTTGACATTGGCTCTGTGTTCTGTTACCCAGACATTTTAATACCACCGTCCTACTTTATCTGATATTCCAATTGACCTTATTTTGTGTTATCACTTTATAGTCACATGTATCAAATGCTTTTGTGAAGTCTGCATTTACCAAACTGCATTCTGTTTTTCTTCTAATGTCTCATTGATTTTGTCGTAGTGGTCAAGTAGCTGCGAGAGGCATGATCTTCCCACTCAAAATCCATATTTACCCGAGTTGAGGTGGTCATAGGTCTCCATATAACTGGAAACCTACCTCACGATCCCTCTCTCAAATACTTTTATTATGTGGGACGTTAGTGCGACTGGTCAATAATTCTTAGCCATTGCTTCCTCCTTTTGCTCCCTCCTTTGTAAAGAGGAGCAAAATATATGAAATCTACTGATTTAAACGAATCCTGTATCTCCCCTGTGTACAAGCTCTTTCTCCACACAATGCTACTGGCACTTGGCATTCCTTTATACATATTGAATGCATGGGCATGTCGTCAATTTTTCCTTCAAAATCTGCAGAATTCGTGTACGTATCAGATATATTTTCAGGAGTTTGGCTATCACGATTACCATGTTGTACTCTGTATGAACCTTCACTTGTAAGAATAGGTCCAATATTGACCGTGGCTTTTGCTTTTTTCGCATATGTGAAGGAATATTTTGTTTTCCTTCTCTTGAATGCCATATTTGTGTTCTAATTGCATTTCTAAAATTTGATATGATTGCTTTAGTCTGCTAGATTTGTTACAACTGTTTAAATTATTGTTTTTATTGTTGAGATAGTCGCGTCTCCTTAGCAGTTTTTTTCCTTCTTTTGTAGTCGCATCTGATTGTTCTTTCTACGTTGGTCCTCTTTCTGGCTTTCAACAAAGGAACAAGTTGGAAGGATAGACTGTATATTCTTTGGAAGTCATTTGTTTTATTGTTTGTGTGGAATTATTATTACTTAAAACATTCAATGACATTATTTTTAAGTTCCCTGTCTATCTTTTCCCAGTCTATCCTTTTGCTAAAATTGAATTTATTGAATAACCCCTCATAAAAGATCATTGTTTTAGGCTATTACAGGTATTATGATAGTTTGCTCTTCAATGAGCTTGTGATCTAAGTATGTGGTATGCGACTGTAATGTCCTTGATTGTCTCCTTTGTTTGTGAAGTTCAGATCTAGAATATTTTCGTAATTAGTTGACTATTTCCTGGTTGAGTGAAAATTTGTCACAATCTAAGTAGTTCTCTAATCTGTGGTTGGTTATGTCCAGATAGATTTCGCGGTATAATATTCTTGGTCGCTAGTCTCCATCTTAGACTGGGCAGTGTCACCTAGGAAGATATCATTTATTGGGTTTGCCAGATTATCGAACCTATTCTCTCTGATTTGTGAATACCTCAGCCGTTGCATCTGGTGGTTTGAATATTAGAATTTATAAGTTTTTTTTTTATTATTACCAGTAGTGTTAACTACCACCTCATTTCTAGCGTTAAGCTCAGAGCATACAAGGTCCTCTCTTGTATACAAACTTACTCCTCCATGTGACCTATTTACCCCTGTCAAATCTCTATAGATTATATTCTGGTATCCATATCTCACTGTCAAAGTTCTCTAGCATGGGTTTGTGTGAAAAGTCCAAATACTGCATTTGGCTCGGTAAGGTTATTTATGAACGGTACTTAATTATTTGCTTTTGTTTTCAGACCTTGTATGTTGGTAAAGATGAAGGTTACTCTATTTGGGATAATTTGATGATGATTTTTCAGGCAGGTCCATTATGTGTGGGGGAATGTCGGTTTTGTTCTGACCAGTACTGATTGTTGCAGGGTTGTTGCCTGTCGTAGCTGGAGCTTTTTTGTGGGGTGTAATTGACGTGTGATTCTGGTATCCCAGTGGGTCTTTCAGCCAGTTCCATGCACAATGTTCAACCTTTTGAAAGCTCTTTCGCCTGGGTATAAACTGGCTTTTCTTCAAAAGCCATTTTCGTGTTTGCCACTCTTTATTTAGCGTTCTGTGCCTTCCACATAAAAGTATGGACAGCTGAGGGCGTAGCATTTTCTCTCCTTGAGTGAGGTTTCGTACATGTCAGGATGGAGAAATCTACATGTTGATTCAAAGCGACATCTTCCTTTCCTTAGTATATTTAAATACTTTTTGGCGATGGTTATAACTGTATTCTAATCCTTATATATTTCCTGAATGTCTGCAAATGTCCCTTACATATATGTACTTGTATAGATTTATATATACATTTTAAAGGTTATGCACTAGTTAATTTGCTCGAAATATACTTAAAAGGGCTTTTCTATTGCAGGTGTGTTGAAGCTGCAGGTGTGTGCAAGGGTGCTTCAGGTGTGTATGAGGGAACTACAGGTAATGTCCACCGTGCCCTCCACATGGTCACTGCTGTTAAAACCACTTGGGTCGCAACACGTGGGGAAGCTCAGGTTACAATACATGAACACATTGCAGGTATGATATATGTACAGGTGTGTGAGGGAACTACAAGTATGTGCGAGGACGCTACAGGTGTGTGAGGTAGCTCGGGTTACAATGCAGGAACACATTGCAGGTATGATAAGTATACAAGTGATGTAGGTTTTAAATCATTGAGGACAACATTGGTTGTATTAACATCAATTCAGACGTTTCGTATCATAGTGCATTAGACATCAGTAAAAGAACTCGACGAGATTTTACTAGTCGTATATTAATGATGAAGATGCTGTTGATAATGTTCAAAGACTGACAACAAAAGAAATATCTACTGAAAATGTTTCAAATATTAAACTAAATATTTTCACAAGCATAGTGAAGGTCAAGCCTTGCAGTCTCCGTGGTGTAGTGGTAAGACACTCGCCTGGCGTTCCGCGAGCGCTATGTCATGGGTTCGTATCCTGGCCGGGGAGGATTTACTGGGCGCAATTCCTTAACTGTAGGCTCTGTTTAACGCCACAGTAAAATGTGTACTTGGATGAAAAAACGATTCTTCGCGGCAGGGGATCGTATTCCAGGGACCTGCCCGAAACGCTACGCGTACTAGTGGCTGTACAAGAATGTAACAACTCTTGTATATATCTCAAAAAAAAAAAAAAAAAAAAAAAAGCAGACATAATATTCAATTATTAATATTCTTTGAAGTGACTTATGGTGTTATACGATACGTTTTTAAAGCCGTGTGTATATTATTCCAGTATGTTTGAATCTCGTAATCATGGAATTATTTTGATAGAGCCTGAACAAATCGGCAACAAGAATTAAAACAAAAGAAGATAGGAATGAAGGAAACTGCAGAAGGTCTATTGACCCATACGAAGCAGCTCCTATTATCCTCCCAAACTCCAGAGATCCTATGCTGGTATATTACCCAGTAATTTGTTCTACAAGTCAACAACGCTGTTACCAAACTAGTATTTACTCAGGTCTTTCCTAAATCTAAACTTGTTCAATATATATATTTTTTCACGTTCTCTTCAGTGAAATATATAATACCTTATTAATATCTCCCTTATTATGCCTATTCATCCACTACAATCAATGCCTCACACGGAAGGTGTTATGGCCTCACTCGACCAGTGACCGGGTTCTTTACCTCAGTCGCTGCTAATGGGCTTGATGTGTCTTCTTCATTCACCCCACCTCAAGTGAATAGTAAGTTATAGAGAACTGGCAGTAGCAAATAATCGTGAAAGGAAAAGGGGGAGGGGGGGGGGGGGGTAGACAATACTAATCGGCACTTTCCCAGATATAATATATACTGTATAATCACTATATATTTACATATGAATATTGCGAGTGTCACTTTTGCACAGGACACTAATACGACAAATTCTGCAGTCTTCTTCTGCTGGGAGTCCACTGTCTTAAGTTATACGTCACCCACGCTCAGTGGTCCTCACACAGGTGAGTTCACCCTACTCAACACAACATGGGCTAGTCCTACATCGTAACGTCACTGTGTCAGACACCCTACTTCGTCTCTACAAGTCGAAGTGCTTTTTCACCCGGGCAGAAGTGCACCCTGGCAGAAGTATCCAGCAACACACTAAGACAAACTTCTCAACAAACGGCCAGTCCTGCCGTCTCGTAATTGAACTTGGCCTATCCTGGGAACGTCAGGCCAACCAATAACAATTCAAAGACAAAGCACTGTCTCTACACACAGCCACCACTTGTCCTTGATGGAACAAGCCAGGAGTTTTCGACTGCTCAGATGAACTGATTTCTAGAGCAGAAGACACCTTCCTCATCATTTATTGTCTTGCTAATGACTTATATCCACATAAGTGCATAAGGATAACATATGATGGCGGCCTTTCACCGGGGAACCGAAAATATGATCGGGTGCATGCAATAGATTCTGCCATTTCTGCCCGAAATAGATAGTGCCCGAAACACTATGCGTGCTTGTGACTTTACGAGAATATAAAGTCATCATTGCTATGTACCCTCTTAACCCCCCAATGTACCTTCCTGTATATAAATAAAAATGACGTTGATATCACCACCTCCCTCAGTGAGCATTGTCATTGATCCACCTTTAAAATGAATATGGTCAGGAGCATTCCAAAGATGGGGCAGACCTTGCTACACCTTTACCAATAGATGATGTCCTCGTCACACCTACAAGATTTGGAGTTGGAGTGCATTCCCACAGATTGCGTCGATATTGCCACATATCTCCACAGATTTTGATGTCATCACAGAAGGCTATTCTGAGCAATGTGCGAAGCAAAGCACAAGAAGCTCGAGCACCTCTCCTCCACCCCACACACAAACCACTCCACCCCCAACCTCACATGCAGACTATACTTCAAAGCCCTCAACTCAGTGCCTCACTGCAGTTCACACCCGCAATTGCCATCTACCTGTCAACACCAACAACTAATGCCACACCACATGTACAGTCCGAAGGTGGACGAGATGATGGCCCTTGCCGGCCGAAGCATACGTAATGTCGGCCATCCACATGTCCAGTGGTAACATCTTTACATTCGGGGACACGCCTTCCCCCAATTACTAATAGCCAACTACTTGCCACCCATTAAAATGCCTCATGAACTCCTTGGTACCACAATTAGAGCACTAGAGGTCCGTCTACCCCCATGTTATGCCAATATTACGGGGAACACACCAATATCTACCTACACTACCGAGAGAAGACACAAATGTGGTCCCCCATCCCCCCTGTGGGAAATCTACCGGTGAATTATATTAATTTAATGTGGACTGTTGTAATTTTGTTTATAACTTGCTTATTGCTTATTTATAACTTCGGAGTGAACTGTGTTTAATTTAATATCACCAGTAAAATTCCTTTCACACAAATATAGGGGGGTTATAATTAATAAATTTGGTTATGCCACAATTAAACAGGTTAACATTATTATTTTCACTTAACCATAATCAATTAGTTAGTGTATATTGTTAGTATGAATGAATTATAGGCTTACCTGACGAGACCTCGACAATCATAATGGAACCGGTGTAGACTACGTGAGTAGGCCAGCCAGACTTGTGGTCTCGTGGTTGTTATGCCCACGCATACACCAGTATGATCATACTGTGGCTGGTGTGTGATGTGCTCAAACTATATAGTGATTTCTTGGCTGATTAGCCTAGTATCACGAATATTGTATTTATTAGTAAATCTTCTTTGACAGTCTATTACAGTATTGTTAAATTGTGTATTGCCAATGTGTGGCATGTTACTGACCGTACTTTATTGTTCGTGACACGTAACAGCGACAAATATATTTTAGTCTAGGGATATTGAACAACGCTGTAATCTCAAGGTGTGTCACCAGTATAAACCCATGGTTCGTACATGCAAGAATTAGAATTAATCACCCCAGGAATAATCAATTACACATAAAGTATAATTTGTATATTAAAATAATATTTCAGTTAATTGTCAGTATTATATATATATATATATATATATATATATATATATATATATATATATATATATATATATATATATATATATATATAGATATATATATAAACCTTTAGAACACTTTCCCACCAGGAGACTCGAACCCTAGCCAGCACAGAAGCCTTCCAGCAACTGGCATAACAGGTATGCCTTAACCCTCTCCACCACCTGCTCAGACCCTTAAAAGAGATGGTAATTTCGGAGTATTTAAATACCACAAAGATCACCACCTCCCAAGAGCACTAGAGCAAGTGAGGGGTCATTTAGACGTTAATTTCATCAAGTCCCTGTTAATATGGGAAGACACAGTGTCTATGCTTAAGGCACAACTCTCCTAAACACGAGAGTCAAGTATACAACTTTAGAACACTTTCCCACCAGGAGACTCGAACCCTAGCCAGCACAGAAGCCTTCCAGCAACTGGCATAACAGGTACGCCTTAACCCTCTCCACCACCTGCTCAGACCCTTAAAAGAGATGGTAATTTCGGAGTATTTAAATACCACAAAGATCACCACCTCCCAAGAGCACTAGAGCAAGTGAGGGGTCATTTAGACGTTAATTTCATCAAGTCCCTGTTAATATGGGAAGACACAGTGTCTATGCTTAAGGCACAACTCTCCTAAACACGAGAGTCAAGTATACAACTTTAGAACACTTTCCCACCAGGAGACTCGAACCCTAGCCAGCACAGAAGCCTTCCAGCAACTGGCATAACAGGTACGCCTTAACCCTCTCCACCACCTGCTCAGACCCTTAAAAGAGATGGTAATTTCGGAGTATTTAAATACCACAAAGATCACCACCTCCCAAGAGCACTAGAGCAAGTGAGGGGTCATTTAGACGTTAATTTCATCAAGTCCCTGTTAATATGGGAAGACACAGTGTCTATGCTTAAGGCACAACTCTCCTAAACACGAGAGTCAAGTATACAACTTTAGAACACTTTCCCACCAGGAAACTCGAACCCTAGCCAGCACAGAAGCCTTCCAGCAACTGGCATAACAGGTACGCCTTAACCCTCTCCACCACCTGCTCAGACACGTAAAAGAGATGGTAATTTCGGAGTATTTAAATACCACAAAGATCACCACCTCCCAAGAGCACTAGAGCAAGTGAGGGGTCATTTAGACGTTAATTTCATCAAGTCCCTGTTAATATGGGAAGACACAGAGTCTATGCTTAAGGCACAACTCTCCTAAACACGAGAGTCAAGTATACAACTTTAGAACACTTTTCCACCAGGAGACTCGAACCCTAGCCAGCACAGAAGCCTTCCAGCAACTGGCATAACAGGTACGCCTTAACCCTCTCCACCACCTGCTCAGACCCTTAAAAGAGATGGTAATTTCGAAGTATTTAAATACCACAAAGATCACCACCTCCCAAGAGCACTAGAGCAAGTGAGGGGTCATTTAGACGTTAATTTCATCAAGTCCCTGTTAATATGGGAAGACACAGTGTCTATGCTTAAGGCACAACTCTCCTAAACACGAGAGTCAAGTATACAACTTTAGAACACTTTCCCACAAGGAGACTCGAACCCTAGCCAGCACAGAAGCCTTCCAGCAACTGGCATAACAGGTACGCCTTTACCCTCTCCACCACCTGCTCAGACCCTTAAAAGAGATGGTAATTTCGGAGTATTTAAATACCACAAAGATCACCACCTCCCAAGAGCACTAGAGCAAGTGAGGGGTCATTTAGACGTTAATTTCATCAAGTCCCTGTTAATATGGGAAGACACAGTGTCTATGCTTAAGGCACAACTCTCCTAAACACGAGAATCAAGTATACAACTTTAGAACACTTTCCCACCAGGAGACTCGAACCCTAGCCAGCACAGAAGCCTTCCAGCAACTGGCATAACAGGTACGCCTTAACCCTCTCCACCACCTGCTCAGACCCTTAAAAGAGATGGTAATTTCGGAGTATTTAAATACCACAAAGATCACCACCTCCCAAGAGCACTAGAGCAAGTGAGGGGTCATTTAGACGTTAATTTCATCAAGTCCCTGTGTCTATGCTTAAGGCATATGTCTATGCCTTAAGCATAGACACTGTGTCTTCCCATATTAACAGGGACTTGATGAAATTAACGTCTAAATGACCCCTCACTTGCTCTAGTGCTCTTGGGAGGTGGTGATCTTTGTGGTATTTAAATACTCCGAAATTACCATCTCTTTTAAAGGTCTGAGCAGGTGGTGGAGAGGGTTAAGGCGTACCTGTTATGCCAGTTGCTGGAAGGCGTCTGTGCTGGCTAGGGTTCGAGTCTCCTGGTGGGAAAGTGTTCTAAAGTTGTATACTTGACTCTCGTGTTTAGGAGAGTTGTGCCTTAAGCATAGACACTGTGTCTTCCCATATTAACAGGGACTTGATGAAATTAACGTCTAAATGACCCCTCACTTGCTCTAGTGCTCTTGGGAGGTGGTGATCTTTGTGGTATTTAAATACTCCGAAATTACCATCTCTTTTAAGGGTCTGAGCAGGTGGTGGAGAGGGTAAAGGCGTACCTGTTATGCCAGTTGCTGGAAGGCTTCTGTGCTGGCTAGGGTTCGAGTCTCCTTGTGGGAAAGTGTTCTAAAGTTGTATACTTGACTCTCGTGTTTAGGAGAGTTGTGCCTTAAGCATAGACACTGTGTCTTCCCATATTAACAGGGACTTGATGAAATTAACGTCTAAATGACCCCTCACTTGCTCTAGTGCTCTTGGGAGGTGGTGATCTTTGTGGTATTTAAATACTTCGAAATTACCATCTCTTTTAAGGGTCTGAGCAGGTGGTGGAGAGGGTTAAGGCGTACCTGTTATGCCAGTTGCTGGAAGGCTTCTGTGCTGGCTAGGGTTCGAGTCTCCTGGTGGAAAAGTGTTCTAAAGTTGTATACTTGACTCTCGTGTTTAGGAGAGTTGTGCCTTAAGCATAGACACTGTGTCTTCCCATATTAACAGGGACTTGATGAAATTAACGTCTAAATGACCCCTCACTTGCTCTAGTGCTCTTGGGAGGTGGTGATCTTTGTGGTATTTAAATACTCCAAAATTACCATCTCTTTTAAGGGTCTGAGCAGGTGGTGGAGAGGGTTAAGGCGTACCTGTTATGCCAGTTGCTGGAAGGCTTCTGTGCTGGCTAGGGTTCGAGTCTCCTGGTGGGAAAGTGTTCTAAAGTTGTATACTTGACTCTCGTGTTTAGGAGAGTTGTGCCTTAAGCATAGACACTGTGTCTTCCCATATTAACAGGGACTTGATGAAATTAACGTCTAAATGACCCCTCACTTGCTCTAGTGCTCTTGGGAGGTGGTGATCTTTGTGGTATTTAAATACTCCGAAATTACCATCTCTTTTAAGGGTCTGAGCAGGTGGTGGAGAGGGTTAAGGCGTACCTGTTATGCCAGTTGCTGGAAGGCTTCTGTGCTGGCTAGGGTTCGAGTCTCCTGGTGGGAAAGTGTTCTAAAGTTGTATACTTGACTCTCGTGTTTAGGAGAGTTGTGCCTTAAGCATAGACACTGTGTCTTCCCATATTAACAGGGACTTGATGAAATTAACGTCTAAATGACCCCTCACTTGCTCTAGTGCTCTTGGGAGGTGGTGATCTTTGTGGTATTTAAATACTCCGAAATTACCATCTCTTTTAAGGGTCAGAGCAGGTGGTGGAGAGGGTTAAGGCGTACCTGTTATGCCAGTTGCTGGAAGGCTTCTGTGCTGGCTAGGGTTCGAGTCTCCTGGTGGGAAAGTGTTCTAAAGTTGTATACTTGACTCTCGTGTTTAGGAGAGTTGTGCCTTAAGCATATACACTGTGTCTTCCCATATTAACAGGGACTTGATGAAATTAACGTCTAAATGACCCCTCACTTGCTCTAGTGCTCTTGGGAGGTGGTGATCTTTGTGGTATTTAAATACTCCGAAATTACCATCTCTTTTAAGGGTCTGAGCAGGTGGTGGAGAGGGTTAAAGCGTACCTGTTATGCCAGTTGCTGGAAGGCTTCTGTGCTGGCTAGGGTTCGAGTCTCCTGGTGGGAAAGTGTTCTAAAGTTGTATACTTGACTCTCGTGTTTAGGAGAGTTGTGCCTTAAGCATAGACACTGTGTCTTCCCATATTAACAGGGACTTGATGAAATTAACGTCTAAATGACCCCTCACTTGCTCTAGTGCTCTTGGGAGGTGGTGATCTTTGTGGTATTTAAATACTCCGAAATTACCATCTCTTTTAAGGGTCTGAGCAGGTGGTGGAGAGGGTTAAGGCATACCTGTCATGCCAGTTGCTGGAAGGCTTCTGTGCTGGCTAGGGTTCGAGTCTCCTGGTGGGAAAGTGTTCTAAAGTTGTATACTTGACTCTCGTGTTTAGGAGAGTTGTGCCTTAAGCATAAACACTGTGTCTTCCCATATTAACAGGGACTTGATGAAATTAACGTCTAAATGACCCCTCACTTGCTCTAGTGCTCTTGGGAGGTGGTGATCTTTGTGGTATTTAAATACTCCGAAATTACCATCTCTTTTAAGGGTCAGAGCAGGTGGTGGAGAGGGTTAAGGCGTACCTGTTATGCCAGTTGCTGGAAGGCTTCTGTGCTGGCTAGGGTTCGAGTCTCCTGGTGGGAAAGTGTTCTAAAGTTGTATACTTGACTTTCGTGTTTAGGAGAGTTGTGCCTTAAGCATAGACACTGTGTCTTCCCATATTAACAGGGACTTGATGAAATTAACGTCTAAATGACCCCTCACTTGCTCTAGTGCTCTTGGGAGGTGGTGATATTTGTGGTATTTAAATACTCCGAAATTACCATCTCTTTTAAGGGTCTGAGCAGGTGGTGGAGAGGGTTAAAGCGTACCTGTTATGCCAGTTGCTGGAAGGCTTCTGTGCTGGCTAGGGTTCGAGTCTCCTGGTGGGAAAGTGTTCTAAAGTTGTATACTTGACTCTCGTGTTTAGGAGAGTTGTGCCTTAAGCATAGACACTGTGTCTTCCCATATTAACAGGGACTTGATGAAATTAACGTCTAAATGACCCCTCACTTGCTCTAGTGCTCTTGGGAGGTGGTGATCTTTGTGGTATTTAAATACTCCGAAATTACCATCTCTTTTAAGGGTCTGAGCAGGTGGTGGAGAGGGTTAAGGCGTACCTGTCATGCCAGTTGCTGGAAGGCTTCTGTGCTGGCTAGGGTTCGAGTCTCCTGGTGGGAAAGTGTTCTAAAGTTGTATACTTGACTCTCGTGTTTAGGAGAGTTGTGCCTTAAGCATAGACACTGTGTCTTCCCATATTAACAGGGACTTGATGAAATTAACGTCTAAATGACCCCTCACTTGCTCTAGTGCTCTTGGGAGGTGGTGATCTTTGTGGTATTTAAATACTCCGAAATTACCATCTCTTTTAAGGGTCTGAGCAGGTGGTGGAGAGGGTTAAGGCGTACCTGTTATGCCAGTTGCTGGAAGGCTTCTGTGCTGGCTAGGGTTCGAGTCTCCTGGTGGGAAAGTGTTCTAAAGTTGTATACTTGACTCTCGTGTTTAGGAGAGTTGTGCCTTAAGCATAGACACTGTGTCTTCCCATATTAACAGGGACTTGATGAAATTAACGTCTAAATGACCCCTCACTTGCTCTAGTGCTCTTGGGAGGTGGTGATCTTTGTGGTATTTAAATACTCCGAAATTACCATCTCTTTTAAGGGTCTGAGCAGGTGGTGGAGAGGGTTAAGGCGTACCTGTTATGCCAGTTGCTGGAAGGCTTCTGTGCTGGCTAGGGTTCGAGTCTCCTGGTGGGAAAGTGTTCTAAAGTTATATATATATATATATATATATATATATATATATATATATATATATATATATATATATATATATATATATATATATATATATATATATATATATATATATATATATATATAATACTGACAATTAACTGAAATATATTTTTAATATACAAATTATACTTTATGTGTAATTGATTATTCCTGGGGTGATTAATTCTAATTCTTGCATGTACGAACCATGGGTTTATACTGGTGACACACCTTGAGATTACAGCGTTGTTCAATATCCCTAGACTAAAATATATTTGTCGCTGTTACGTGTCACGAACAATAAAGTACGGTCAGTAACATGCCACACATTGGCAATACACAATTTAACAATACTGTAATAGACTGTCAAAGAAGATTTACTAATAAATACAATATTCGTGATACTAGGCTAATCAGCCAAGAAATCACTATATAGTTTGAGCACATCACACACCAGCCACAGTATGATCATACTGGTGTATGCGTGGGCATAACAACCACGAGACCACAAGTCTGGCTGGCCTACTCACGTAGTCTACACCGGTTCCATTATGATTGTCGAGGTCTCGTCAGGTAAGCCTATAATTCATTCATACTAACAATATACACTAACTAATTGATTATGGTTAAGTGAAAATAATAATGTTAACCTGTTTAATTGTGGCATAACCAAATTTATTAATTATAACCCCCCTATATTTGTGTGAAAGGAATTTTACTGGTGATATTAAATTAAACACAGTTCACTCCGAAGTTATAAATAAGCAATAAGCAAGTTATAAACAAAATTACAACAGTCCACATTAAATTAATATAATTCACCGGTAGATTTCCCACAGGGGGGATGGGGGACCACATTTGTGTCTTCTCTCGGTAGTGTAGGTAGATATTGGTGTGTTCCCCGTAATATTGGCATAACATGGGGGTAGACGGACCTCTAGTGCTCTAATTGTGGTACCACGGAGTTCATGAGGCATTTTAATGGGTGGCAAGTAGTTGGCTATTAGTAATTGGGGGAAGGCGTGTCCCCGAATGTAAAGATGTTACCACTGGACATGTGGATGGCCGACATTACGTATGCTTCGGCCGGCAAGGGCCATCATCTCGTCCACCTTCGGACTGTACATGTGGTGTGGCATTAGTTGTTGGTGTTGACAGGTAGATGGCAATTGCGGGTGTGAACTGCAGTGAGGCACTGAGTTGAGGGCTTTGAAGTATAGTCTGCATGTGAGGTTGGGGGTGGAGTGGTTTGTGTGTGGGGTGGAGGAGAGGTGCTCGAGCTTCTTGTGCTTTGCTTCGCACATTGCTCAGAATAGCCTTCTGTGATGACATCAAAATCTGTGGAGATATGTGGCAATATCGACGCAATCTGTGGGAATGCACTCCAACTCCAAATCTTGTAGGTGTGACGAGGACATCATCTATTGGTAAAGGTGTAGCAAGGTCTGCCCCATCTTTGGAATGCTCCTGACCATATTCATTTTAAAGGTGGATCAATGACAATGCTCACTGAGGGAGGTGGTGATATCAACGTCATTTTTATTTATATACAGGAAGGTACATTGGGGGGTTAAGAGGGTACATAGCAATGATGACTTTATATTCTCGTAAAGTCACAAGCACGCATAGTGTTTCGGGCACTATCTATTTCGGGCAGAAATGGCAGAATCTATTGCATGCACCCGATCATATTTTCGGTTCCCCGGTGAAAGGCCGCCATCATATGTTATCCTTATGCACTTATGTGGACATAAGTCATTAGCAAGACAATAAATGATGAGGAAGGTGTCTTCTGCTCTAGAAATCAGTTCATCTGAGCAGTCGAAAACTCCTGGCTTGTTCCATCAAGGACAAGTGGTGGCTGTGTGTAGAGACAGTGCTTTGTCTTTGAATTGTTATTGGTTGGCCTGACGTTCCCAGGATAGGCCAAGTTCAATTACGAGACGGCAGGACTGGCCGTTTGTTGAGAAGTTTGTCTTAGTGTGTTGCTGGATACTTCTGCCAGGGTGCACTTCTGCCCGGGTGAAAAAGCACTTCGACTTGTAGAGACGAAGTAGGGTGTCTGACACAGTGACGTTACGATGTAGGACTAGCCCATGTTGTGTTGAGTAGGGTGAACTCACCTGTGTGAGGACCACTGAGCGTGGGTGACGTATAACTTAAGACAGTGGACTCCCAGCAGAAGAAGACTGCAGAATTTGTCGTATTAGTGTCCTGTGCAAAAGTGACACTCGCAATATTCATATGTAAATATATAGTGATTATACAGTATATATTATATCTGGGAAAGTGCCGATTAGTATTGTCTACCCCCCCCCCCCTCCCCCTTTTCCTTTCACGATTATTTGCTACTGCCAGTTCTCTATAACTTACTATTCACTTGAGGTGGGGTGAATGAAGAAGAGACATCAAGCCCATTAGCAGCGACTGAGGTAAAGAACCCGGTCACTGGTCGAGTGAGGCCATAACACCTTCCGTGTGAGGCATTGATTGTAGTGGATGAATAGGCATAATAAGGGAGATATTAATAAGGTATTATATATTTCACTGAAGAGAACGTGAAAAAATATATATATTGAACAAGTTTAGATTTAGGAAAGACCTGAGTAAATACTAGTTTGGTAACAGCGTTGTTGACTTGTAGAACAAATTACTGGGTAATATACCAGCATAGGATCTCTGGAGTTTGGGAGGATAATAGGAGCTGCTTCGTATGGGTCAATAGACCTTCTGCAGTTTCCTTCATTCCTATCTTCTTTTGTTTTAATTCTTGTTGCCGATTTGTTCAGGCTCTATCAAAATAATTCCATGATTACGAGATTCAAACATACTGGAATAATATACACACGGCTTTAAAAACGTATCGTATAACACCATAAGTCTCTTCAAAGAATATTAATAATTGAATATTATGTCTGCTTTTTTTTTTTTTTTTTTTTGAGATATATACAAGAGTTGTTACATTCTTGTACAGCCACTAGTACGCGTAGCGTTTCGGGCAGGTCCCTGGAATACGATCCCCTGCCGCGAAGAATCGTTTTTTCATCCAAGTACACATTTTACTGTTGCGTTAAACAGAGCCTACAGTTAAGGAATTGCGCCCAGTAAATCCTCCCCGGCCAGGATACGAACCCATGACATAGCGCTCGCGGAACGCCAGGCGAGTGTCTTACCACTACACCACGGAGACTGCAAGGCTTGACCTTCACTATGCTTGTGAAAATATTTAGTTTAATATTTGAAACATTTTCAGTAGATATTTCTTTTGTTGTCAGTCTTTGAACATTATCAACAGCATCTTCATCATTAATATACGACTAGTAAAATCTCGTCGAGTTCTTTTACTGATGTCTAATGCACTATGATACGAAACGTCTGAATTGATGTTAATACAACCAATGTTGTCCTCAATGATTTAAAACCTACATCACTTGTATACTTATCATACCTGCAATGTGTTCCTGCATTGTAACCCGAGCTACCTCACACACCTGTAGCGTCCTCGCACATACTTGTAGTTCCCTCACACACCTGTACATATATCATACCTGCAATGTGTTCATGTATTGTAACCTGAGCTTCCCCACGTGTTGCGACCCAAGTGGTTTTAACAGCAGTGACCATGTGGAGGGCACGGTGGACATTACCTGTAGTTCCCTCATACACACCTGAAGCACCCTTGCACACACCTGCAGCTTCAACACACCTGCAATAGAAAAGCCCTTTTAAGTATATTTCGAGCAAATTAACTAGTGCATAACCTTTAAAATGTATATATAAATCTATACAAGTACATATATGTAAGGGACATTTGCAGACATTCAGGAAATATATAAGGATTAGAATACAGTTATAACCATCGCCAAAAAGTATTTAAATATACTAAGGAAAGGAAGATGTCGCTTTGAATCAACATGTAGATTTCTCCATCCTGACATGTACGAAACCTCACTCAAGGAGAGAAAATGCTACGCCCTCAGCTGTCCATACTTTTATGTGGAAGGCACAGAACGCTAAATAAAGAGTGGCAAACACGAAAATGGCTTTTGAAGAAAAGCCAGTTTATACCCAGGCGAAAGAGCTTTCAAAAGGTTGAACATTGTGCATGGAACTGGCTGAAAGACCCACTGGGATACCAGAATCACACGTCAATTACACCCCACAAAAAAGCTCCAGCTACGACAGGCAACAACCCTGCAACAATCAGTACTGGTCAGAACAAAACCGACATTCCCCCACACATAATGGACCTGCCTGAAAAATCATCATCAAATTATCCCAAATAGAGTAACCTTCATCTTTACCAACATACAAGGTCTGAAAACAAAAGCAAATAATTAAGTACCGTTCATAAATAACCTTACCGAGCCAAATGCAGTATTTGGACTTTTCACACAAACCCATGCTAGAGAACTTTGACAGTGAGATATGGATACCAGAATATAATCTATAGAGATTTGACAGGGGTAAATAGGTCACATGGAGGAGTAAGTTTGTATACAAGAGAGGACCTTGTATGCTCTGAGCTTAACGCTAGAAATGAGGTGGTAGTTAACACTACTGGTAATAATAAAAAAAAAAACTTATAAATTCTAATATTCAAACCACCAGATGCAACGGCTGAGGTATTCACAAATCAGAGAGAATAGGTTCGATAATCTGGCAAACCCAATAAATGATATCTTCCTAGGTGACACTGCCCAGTCTAAGATGGAGACTAGCGACCAAGAATATTATACCGCGAAATCTATCTGGACATAACCAACCACAGATTAGAGAACTACTTAGATTGTGACAAATTTTCACTCAACCAGGAAATAGTCAACTAATTACGAAAATATTCTAGATCTGAACTTCACAAACAAAGGAGACAATCAAGGACATTACAGTCGCATACCACATACTTAGATCACAAGCTCATTGAAGAGCAAACTATCATAATACCTGTAATAGCCTAAAACAATGATCTTTTATGAGGGGTTATTCAATAAATTCAATTTTAGCAAAAGGATAGACTGGGAAAAGATAGACAGGGAACTTAAAAATAATGTCATTGAATGTTTTAAGTAATAATAATTCCACACAAACAATAAAACAAATGACTTCCAAAGAATATACAGTCTATCCTTCCAACTTGTTCCTTTGTTGAAAGCCAGAAAGAGGACCAACGTAGAAAGAACAATCAGATGCGACTACAAAAGAAGGAAAAAAACTGCTAAGGAGACGCGACTATCTCAACAATAAAAACAATAATTTAAACAGTTGTAACAAATCTAGCAGACTAAAGCAATCATATCAAATTTTAGAAATGCAATTAGAACACAAATATGGCATTCAAGAGAAGGAAAACAAAATATTCCTTCACATATGCGAAAAAAGCAAAAGCCACGGTCAATATTGGACCTATTCTTACAAGTGAAGGTTCATACAGAGTACAACATGGTAATCGTGATAGCCAAACTCCTGAAAATATATCTGATACGTACACGAATTCTGCAGATTTTGAAGAAAAAATTGACGACATGCCCATGCATTCAATATGTATAAAGGAATGCCAAGTGCCAGTAGCATTGTGTGGAGAAAGAGCTTGTACACAGGGGAGATACAGGATTCGTTTAAATCAGTAGATTTCATATATTTTGCTCCTCTTTACAAAGGAGGGAGCAAAAGGAGGAAGCAATGGCTAAGAATTATTGACCAGTCGCACTAACGTCCCACATAATAAAAGTATTTGAGAGAGGGATCGTGAGGTAGGTTTCCAGTTATATGGAGACCTATGACCACCTCAACTCGGGTAAATATGGATTTTGAGTGGGAAGATCATGCCTCTCGCAGCTACTTGACCACTACGACAAAATCAATGAGACATTAGAAGAAAAACAGAATGCAGTTTGGTAAATGCAGACTTCACAAAAGCATTTGATACATGTGACTATAAAGTGATAACACAAAATAAGGTCAATTGGAATATCAGATAAAGTAGGACGGTGGTATTAAAATGTCTGGGTAACAGAAAACAGAGCCAATGTCAACCAAACAAAAGAGTTCAAGCACAGTTAAAAGCTCTACCACAGGGTACAGTCCTTGCACTCCTTTCCTTATTTTCATATCAGATATAGACATTTAAACAAGTCACAGCGTCGTATCACCATCTGCGGATGACAAAAATCAGCATGAAACTGAATTCTGTTGAAGACATTGATAAATT
>NW_027189569.1:37500-47500 GCF_040958095.1 Procambarus clarkii | reverse complement strand
GGATTGTGTAAATACGCTCTAGTCAAATGCAGTCGTGTGTCATTGTCTGGCGAGTAATTATTCTTGGAATAATGGCACACACAATGGCCCTGTGTGCACTGCCAGGAGATTAGGGCAGATATTGACAGGCTAATGAAGCAGATGAAACCATAATGGAGGGCAAGGTGTCTCGCAAGGATCCAAAGGAAAAGCGCCATCGAGATAGCTGGCTAGTGGTGGATCAATTGAGTTAAGGCAGCAAAGGACGTCAAAGAAATGAACACTGGTTAAAACATAGAACCACTCGAGTTGAATGGGATAAGACCATGTGCGGTAACTAAGAAGAAAAGCTGAGCATCACAACAAAAATTTGGACATGTGTTGGGATGTTGGCACATGAGCTGGTTAGGCAAAACCCTCTGCTCTACAATTGCAAGTGTTTGGGTATATTCTCCGCGGGCAAGGGATAAAGTTAATAAGAAATAGTATGACTCAATATGATCAAGCCCACTGTCTGCATCTCGGTAAACAAAATATACTGAGCTAGAAACAAATAGGAATTTAAATATAGTTGTAATGACAAAGGTATTATACGAGTAATGCAATTCCATTAATGCATAATTGGAAAGTTTGCATTAGCAAGAACACCATGTATGCTAGTTAATCGATATACTTTTCATGGTAGGCGTGTGGCAGCTTTTGCAAAGTACGTAGGACTGCTGTAGGCATCACAGTAATAGTGATATGGTTATGGCCATTGGAAGCTATGGCTGCTGTTGTAGCCGCTTCAACGTTAATTAAGTCGATGTACTGTTGCAATATACAACATAGGAAAAAGTACGAGGTAGTGAATCAAGAACTACATCACTTATCAAATGGTGGAGGAAAATGAGTAATAGACACGAGAAGTCGGCTTGTGGTCACACCGAGGTGTGGTCAAAGATTAAGACAGCCTTAGGTCACGTAAGCCAATGTTACAGCGAAAAGGTCACAAAGGTTGATCCAAAGTTCTTGGAAACAAATAAACATTTAATGTAATTATAGCGTCCTTGGGATGCTGGGTGTGGAGGTGAAGACTATGACCAGCTGGAGGGCAGTCTTGTGGAAGCCGAGGTTTCATCAAGTATTCCTCTTTATCTGCTTGTGGCAGTGACAGACACCAGCCTAATGTGGGGACTCGATGTGATCTTGTTAACTCCAGTCGAGTCTGCAATGTGTGAGTATTGTATGAGAGTAACCGGGTGTGGAGTGTTGTGATGATTCGGGGTTAGGAACTTAGAGGTTATGAGTTGTAGATGATGGGCAGGTTTGTCTAGGGCGTTTATTGCCAAGGGTTACCAATTTCTAGTACAAACCTATTGGTACACCTCAAGGGTCTAGGTGGGGAAAAATAGATTGTATAAACTTAACAATTTCAAGAGGCTAATGATATACAGTAGAGTAAATATTGTATTCAAAACGAATCTGGGTTTCAGTTTACGACAGACAAAAGTAAATGAAAACACTAACAAACCTCAATGTATGAGGAAAACACGGAACAATTAATATAGAGGATGCCAATTATTTTACACTAATATATTTCGGTCGAGGATGGGCCGTGGCAATACGTCTAAGTATTAAATGCAGTGTGAGAGTGGGACTGAAAATTTTGCTCAGCAAACTGTTGGGAGAATTAAATGGAAAATGATCTACCTAATAATAGAAAATACACACAATCCATCAAACCTTAAGAGGGAAGAATAGATTTTATGGTAACTAATATCTAAAGCATCTAGGTCTCCTATCTTGAGATAATTTGGGGGCTTAGTGTCCCCGCGGCCCGGTCCTCGACCAGGCCTCCACCCCCAGGAAGCAGCCCGTGACAGCTGACTAACACCCAGGTACCTATTTACTGCTAGGTAACAGGGGTATCAGGGTGAAATAAACTCTGCCCATTGTTTCTCTCCGGCACCCGGGATCGAACCCGGGGCCACAGGATCACGCGCCCAGTGTTCTGTTCGCTCAGCCACCGGCTCCCCAAACAAACAATAAACATCAGTAAACACCAAAATTGGTGTCTAACAAACACCGACTAATTTGAGTATAATAAACTTTATTTGCTATTCAGGAAATTAGTTTTAAATTTATGACTGCTTCATTAAACAAAATAATATTGTGCCAACACAGTAAGATAATATAGACTTGTGTAACAGGGAGACACTGATAAGTAGCATCTTAAAAGGGAGTGAGTTAGGCAACAGTGATCATGAGGAAATTAACTTAAGACACGAAAAAGTTATTTGTTGAAACTTTAGGTGCAAGATTTTTCTCACATCTGATTCATATATTTAGGGGTTCCTTGGGAATTTTAAATTTGGCAGACCTGAACATGGGAGTTGGGCAGTTCTTGGGCCTTGTCTTGTTTACCTGAGGTGGTTACTGGATTATGATGTAATGTTTTTATTTAAAAAATTACAAATAAAGCCCAGGAACGTGGTACGCTATAGATTGCGGATTTTATATAGTAGTGACCCAAAATTAATAACCATGGCACTAAAGAACCTAATCAGAAAACAGAAGGCTCAATACAAACGAATAATGACATATTTAAGATAATAAAGTACGTATTGCAGGGCAAGCAAAGAAAGCCTTCAGTGTTTCACCAGATGAAACACAGGTTACAGACAACACATGGTAATTAAAAAATAAGTCAAATAACTGATAAAGAAAATAATTTAAATTACGAAACTATAAGAAAGTACCAAAGAAATTTATTAATGCAGCAGAAAAAATCTACATAGAATGTGCAGATGACAACCTAAGAAGTTTAGTGGCTACCAAAGAGGAAATTATTAAACAAATATAAAAGGACGCAATGACAACCACAAATGGTAAGCAGTCGCAGTCATAAGGTTACCTGACCTTGAGGCAGCCAGGATGTCCCCAAGGGACAGAGTCAAAGATTGCAGGTATTTCAGATACAATGTTTATATGAAAATGTTAATTTTTAATTTAATCATCATAAAGTTAAGTGAACAATACTTTCGAGCGTTTCCTGCATCATTCAATTTTTTATGAAAAAATTGCCAAAATATATTTATAATATGTGATGTGGTTACGATACCCTTGAACATGTTTCTCTCTTCAGAGAGAGCTATGTTTATACGTTCTGCTTGTGTAGGGAATTGGCTCCAAGATATTGGTAATAAATCTCATGAAATCTTTCGAGGACCATCATTAAGAAAAGGAAATATTTGAAGAACCAGTGCTTATGGATCTCTTATATAAGTATGATGGAAATCTTACTGTATAATAAATAAACTGTAGTCATTATAAATTACGAAGCTAAATCCATCCACACACTGAGGGGTTTGATTAGTACAGATAAATTAAAGCATTTCAAGTACAAATAAATTAACGTTAACACACATGAAATATTGGAGATTATTTAAAATCTTTGGATTAATAAAATATAATATTCTACAAACTACAAGAACGAAATAACAGCTTAACAGTATGAAGGAAAGCTAGCATGCATTGGGATATATTCGTCACGAAAAACTTGTTTCATCAGGCTATCCTGGGAACACTTGATCGAGGCAGCATCATAAATTCCTTTTTATCAGCAATTCCAAGCTAAAGGTGAGTAGTATGTAGAAATCACCTAGAGAGTTATAATACCACATATTTCTAAATTAGATGCTGGGTTCCCAGCCATATTGGTGTATATATGAGCGTGCGCATCCTGCCGCTAAGGAAGCTATCTGTTCTTGTCCCATCTCCCGTAAAGGTATTCCTTATTCCGACTTTTATCCTGTTATTCATTCCTCCATCCTTGCCCGTTGACAGGGTTGTTGATCCTCTGTAGTTAGTAACAAGCTGCGTACTCTCAGCGTAGTGTGTCTCCGTGGCCTTCCTCCTACCACCGTAACTGGCGGTGGGAAACTGCTTTAGCAAGGCTCCAGATTGGCCATACTCGCTTAACCCACGGTCACTTAATGGAGCGCCGCCCTGCTCCTTATTGTCCAAACTTCATTGTCCCTCTTACAGTTGTGCATATCCTTGTTGAATGTCTTGACTTCCAGGAGGAGCGTGTGTCTTACTTTCCGACCGTCCCCCGCGGTCACCTGTCCCTCGATAGAATTCTAGGTGAATCTGATACTTTTGATATCGTTCGCCTTATGCGTTTTTGTTCTCGTATTGGCATTCTTGGTGATATTTAGCGCCCTCTCATTATTTCGCACTTTGATGGTGCTACATAGCCTTCCCGGTTTGGTGTCTTCTTTTGATAATTACTTTACTTTCTAAATTAGATGTGGTAAAGCCTTGTAAATACACTTCCTGGTTATTTTTAATGGGCGTGCAGCATAACGACAAATCGTCGTCCCTATTATGTTAAATGTGATCACAAAAAACAAGGGAAATGGACTTGTAGATTTGCCGATACTGATGTCTATGATATGATGAAGCAGTCTCGTCCTCCTAGCGTCTGTAGTGTAACGGATGGTGGGTTGATGAGGCAGCAATTTGAACACCTTCCAGACAATCTCTAGCTTAATGGCTTCGCTTACCAGTCCTTCCTCCTTCCCAGCTGGCTCCTGCATGCCCAGTCGTGCTATGGCGCACTTAATATTATCTATGATTTAATTACTATCCCGGTTTATAGGAACTAAAGGCTACCAGGAATTAGAGAATTAATTTGTCTTATTTGAAAATGTTCAAATTCTCATTTCTTAATAATTAAACGAACGTTGTTCAAAATGAGAGTGCTGGATATAAATTCATGTGAATGAGCTGGAATATCAATTCGTAATTGTAAGAATTATTACCAGATAATAAACAATACTATATAAACGAATATAAACGTATTATCTGCTTTAATTCACGAAGTATATTTATGCAAGAGAGTTATTAAATAATAATACTCATTAAAGAATGTGAAATAGGGAGAATTTAATATAGTTCATGAATGTAAATATTTTCCCTTTTGTCTTGTGATCTGATGCAACACGTGACTAGAATTTCTGGGGAAATGAGGCGTTAATATGAGTTAATTAAATGATGTTAATTTCACTACTCTACTGGTTAGTGTTAGTAAAAATATATTACAGTAAACGAATAGTTTAAGGTACTGAATATTAGTAATAAAGTGTTAGATGTTTCCAACACTGCTATCATACCCCCCAAAGCTAAAGCGGAAATAAGAAATTCGCTTGTGTTACTTTGAACAACGAGCTAATCTTTCCCCAGTTCTTGAGTACTTGAATATCAATCTATTGATTAAAAAATAATATGATTAAGCCCATTTTAATCAAGAACTCGCCCCCGTCTTCAGCAGAGAGTGTGAGTGTGAGTGTGAGTGTGTGTGAGTGTGTGTGTTTACTAGTTGTGTTTTTGCGGGGGTTGAGCTTTGCTCTTTCGGCCCGCCTCTCAACTGTCAATCAACTGTTTACTAACTACTATTTTTTTTTTCCACACCACACACACACACACACCCCAGGAAGCAGCCCGTGACAGCTGACTAACTCCCAGGTACCTATTTACTGCTAGGTAACAGGGGCACTTAGGGTGAAAGAAACTTTGCCCATTTGTTTCTGCCTCGTGCGGGAATCGAACCCGCGCCACAGAATTACGAGTCCTGCGCGCTATCCACCAGGCTACGAGGTCCCTAAAGGGGTGTGTGTGTGTGTGTGTGTGTGTGTGTGTGTGTGTGTGTGTGTGTGTGTGTGTGTGTGTGTGTGTGTGTGTGTGTGTGTGTGTGTGTGTGCGTGTGTGCGCGCGCGCGCGCGCGCTCACCTAGTTGTGTTTGCGGGGGTTGAGCTGTAGCTCTGTGGTCCCACAACTCAACCGTCAATCAACAGGTGTACAGATTCCTGAGCCTATTGGGCTCTATCATATCTACACTTGAAACTGTGTATGGAGTCAGCCTCCACCACATTACTTCCTAATGCATTCCATTTGTCAACCACTCTGACACTAAAAAAGTTCTTTCTAATATCTCTGTGGCTCATTTGGGCACTCAGTTTCCACCTGTGTCCCCTTGTGCGTGTTCCCCTTGTGTTAAATAGCCTGTCTTTATCTACCCTATCAATTCCCTTCAGAATCTTGAATGTGGTGATTATGTCCCCCCTAACTCTTCAGTCTTCCAGCGAAGTGAGGTTTAATTCCCGTAGTCTCTCCTCGTAGCTCATACCTCTCAGCTCGGGTATTAGTCTGGTGGCAAACCTTTGAACCTTTTCCAGTTTAGTCTTATCCTTGACTAGATATGGACTCCATGCTGGGGCTGCATACTCCAGGATTGGCCTGACATATGTGGTATACAAAGTTCTGAATGATTCATTACACAAGTTTCTGAATGTCGTTCGTATGTTGGCCAGCCTGGCATATGCCGCTGATGTTATCCTCTTGATATGGGCTGCAGGAGACAGGTCTGGCGTGATATCAATCCCCAAGTCTTTTTCTTTCTCTGACTCCTGAAGAATTTCCTCTCCCAGATGATACCTTGTATCTGGCCTCCTGCTCCCTACACCTATCTTCATTACATTACATTTAGTTGGGTTAAACACTAACAAACATTTGTTCGACCATTCCTTCAGCTTGTCTAGGTCTTCTTGAAGCCTCAAACAGTCCTCTTCTGTCTTAACCCGTCTCATAATTTTGGCATCGTCCGCAAACATTGAGAGAAATGAATCTATACCCTCCGGGAGAACATTTACATATATCAGAAACAAGATAGGACTGAGTACAGAGCCCTGTGGGACTCCACTGGTGACTTTACGCCAATCGGAGGTCTCACCCCTCACCGTAACTCTTTGCTTCCTATTGCTTAGGTACTCCCTTATCCACTGGAGCACCTTACCAGCTACACCTGCCTGTCTCTCCAGCTTATGTACCAGCCTCTTATGTGGTACTGTGTCAAAGGCTTTCCGACAATCCAAGAAAATGCAGTCCACCCAGCCCTCTCTTTCTTGCTTAATCTTTGTCACCTGGTCATAGAATTCTATTAAGCCAGTCAGGCAAGATTTACCCTCCCTGAACCCATGTTGGCGATTTGTCACGAAGTCCCTTCTCTCCAGATGTGATACCAGGTTTTTTCACGATCTTCTCCATCACCTTGCATGGAATACAAGTCAAGGACACTGGCCTGTAGTTCAGTGCCTCATGCCTGTCGCCCATTTTGAATATTGGGACCACATTCGCCGTCTTCCATATTTCTGGTAGGTCTCCCATCTCCAGTGACCTACTATACACTATGGAGAGTGGCAAGCAAAGTGCCTCTGCACACTCTTTCAGTACCCATGGCGAGATCCCGTCTGGACCAAGAGCCTTTCTAACATCCAGATCCAGCAGGTCTCTCTTTACCTCCTCTCTCATAATTTCGAACCCTTCCAAGGCTGCCTTGTTTACTTCCCTTTCTCCTAGCACAGTGATCTCACCTTGTTCTGTTGTGAAGACCTCCTGGAACCTCTTGTTGAGTTCTTCACACACCTCTATCATTCTCTTTATACCTGTCCTCGCCTGTTCTAAGTTTCACTACCTGTTCTTTCACTGTTTTTCTTCTGATGTGACTGCGGAGTAGCTTTCGTTCGGTCTTGACTTTGTTTGCTATATCATTTTCATAATTTTTCTCTGCTACTTTCTCACCCTGACGTACTCATTCCTGGTTCTCCGGTATCTCTCTCTGCTTTCTGGTGTTCTGTTATTCCGGAAGTTCCTCCACGCCCTTTTGTTCAGTTTATTTGCTTCCATACATGCCCTATTATACCATGGATTCTTCTTCTGCTTCTCGGATTTTTTCTTTAGGGCCAGGATGTATCTGCTTACTACCTCCTGACACTTTTGGGTGACATAGTCCATCATCTCTTGTACAGACTTAGCTCTGAGGTCTGTGTCCCAAGGGATTTCTCTTAGGAAACTTCTCATCTCCTCAATTTCCCTTTCGGTATGCCAGCCTTTTGTTTCCTAGTTCTTTTTGGGGGGAGATAATTCCTAGCTCTACCAGGTACTCAATGTTCAATACACTGTGATCACTCATTCCCAAGGGTGCTTCCATCTTGACTTCCCTTATATCCTACCCATTTAGGGTAAATATCAAATCAAGCATTGCTGGTTCATATTCTCTCATTCTTGTTGGTTCCTTGATGTGCTGGCTTAGAAAGTTTCTTGTTGCCACGTCCAGCAGCTTAGCTCTCCATGTTTCTGGTCCCCCATGTGGGTCTCTGTTCTCCCAATCTATCTTCCCATGGTTGAAGTCTCCCATAAGTAGTCTTAGTAGTCCAGATCCATTCCTGCTAGCAACAGAAGCTGCTCCCTCTATTATGTTAATGGTGGCCATGTTGTTTCTATCATATTCCTGTCTGGGTCTTCTGTCATTTGGTGGTGGATTATATATGACTACGACTATAATTTTTTGCCCTCCAGTTGTTATTGTACCTGTTATGTAGTCACTGAAACCTTCACATCCCTGAACAACCATCTCCTGAAAATCCCAGCCTTTTCTTACCAGCAGGGCTACACCACCACCACCTCTTCTCTCTCTCTCCTCATAACGTAATAGTCCTGTGGGAACACTGCATTTGTTATGGTTTTTGTTAGCTTTGTTTCTGTGAGAGCTATTATGTCTGGTTTTCCTCTAGTACCCATTCTCCAAGTTCATTTGCTTTATTTGTAATTCCATCTTTGTTAGTGTACATTGCCCTGAGGCTCACTTTCTTCTGTCCCTTCTCAAATTTCCTCCTTGGCGAGTGTTCTGGTGGTGGGGGAAGCTGTTCCATGGGTGTGAGGATTTGTGAGGTGGATAACAGGGTTGCAGAGGATGCTGGGATGAGGGGTGGGGGTCAAGTGAAGGGGGAGGGACAGGGAGGGTATGGGGTGAAAGGGGAGGAAGGACAGGAAGGAAAGGGTGGGAGAGGGGACTGGGTGGGAGGAGGGGAGGGGTAGAAGGGTGGGGATTGGGTGTGGGGGGAGAGAGATTTGGCTGGGTATCTGAGTGGGGGCAGGGAGGGTTTGGGGTAGGAGGGGGTTTCTATGCAGAGGGTGGTGGGGTTGTCCTCCCTGCTGGTGTTACTGGGTAGCTGGTTGTGGGTTTTCCCCTCGCCTCTGGGGTGATGTGTTGGGAGCTGTGATTTCCTGGTTTTTCCCTCTCGCCTTGCGCTTCTTTGTTGCTTCTGCCGCCATGGCTCTCTCCTCCCTCATCATGTCCCTCTGGAGGAATACTTTTTTTAATTCTCCCACATGTTGCAGGTGGCTTTTCTTTGTTAGAATCATCTCCTTTGTGTTCTCGTTTGCAAACACTATCTTTATTAACACACGGTCTCGGTCTTTTTTGTACCAGCCTAGCCTGTAAACCTTCTCAATGCTATGCTCAGCCCCTTCCATGTCTAGTGCCTTCAGTATTTCATTCACTGCCGCTTTGTCCTTATCATTCCACTCTTTCCTATTAGAGCCTTCCTGCTCTTTAATACCCACAGCTATCACTGATCTTTCCTTTCCAGCAGCTGGCTAGTGGAGCGTGCCACTTCCTGTGAGGTGGCTGCTTTCATGGCCACCTCCATCACTGCAGTCATTACTTCAGAGTTATTTTTTTTAGTATTTCCGCAAATGTTGCTTTTATTGTGGCATTCTCTTCCAAAATACTATTACCATCTTCTCCCTGGGTGGCTATCTTCATCTCAGCATTGATACTGTTCTCTTTGAGGGCTCTAATCTCCTCCTTTGCTGCTGTCAGCTCTCTTTTTAGGTTGCTTATTTCATTCTTCATTTCCTGCATCTCACTCTTGATGTCCTCCAGAAACTGGGCAAACATTTCCTTCATTTCGTCACCTTGGCTTTTCCCTGTTCCCCTGTTACCTCTGGCTGTCATGTTTATTATATATATATATATATATATATATATATATATATATATATATATATATATATATATATATATGTCGTACCTAGTAGCCAGAACGCACTTCTCGGCCTACTATTCAAGGCCCAATTTGCCTAATAAGCCAAGTTTTCATGAATTAATGTTTTTTCGACTACCTAACCTACCTAA
>NW_027189569.1:0-35000 GCF_040958095.1 Procambarus clarkii | reverse complement strand
GTAGCCATTTCTCTGACCATCTCTGCAATCTGTTCAGGTCCTCTTGGAGGATCCTGCAATCCTCATCTGTCACAACTCTTCTCATCAACTTTGCATCATCCGCAAACATCGACATGTAGGACTCTACGCCTGTAAACATGTCGTTAACATATACAAGAAATAGAATTGGTCCCAGCACCGATCCTTGTGGTACTCCACTTGTTACTGTTCGCCAGTCCGACTTCTCGCCCCTTACCGTAACTCTTTGGCTCCTTCCTGTTAGGTAGTTCCTTATCCATTCTAGGACCTTTCCCCCCACCCCCGCCTGCCTCTCGAGCTTGAACAGCAGTCTCATGTGCGGTACTGTATCAAAGGCTTTTTGGCAGTCCAGAAATATGCAGTCTGCCCAACCATCTCTGTCCTGTCTTATCCTCGTTATTTTATCATAGAATTCCAATGTGTGTGTGTGTGTGTGTGTGTGTGTGTGCGGTGTGTGTGTGTGTGCGGTGTGTGTGTGTGTGTGTGTGTGTGTGCGGTGTGTGTGTGTGTGTGTGTGTGTGTGTGTGTGTGTGTGTGTGTGTGTACTCACCTATTTGTACTCACCTATTTGTTCTTGCAGGATCGAGCATGGACTCTGGGATCCCGCCTTTCCAGCTATCGGTTGCTTACAGCAATGACTCCTGTCCCATTTCCCTATCATACCTAGTTTTAAAAGTATGAATAGTATTTGCTTCCACAACCTGTTCCCCAAGTGCATTCCATTTTTCCACTACTCTCACGCTAAAGAAAACTTCCTAACATCTCTGTGACTCATCTGAGTTTCCAGTTTCCACCCATGTCCCCTCGTTCTGTTATTATTACGTGTGAACATTTCATCTATTTCCACTTTGTCAATTCCCCTGAGTATTTTATATGTCCCTATCATATCTCCTCTCTCCCCTTCTTTTCTCTAGTGTCGTAAGGTTCAGTTCCTTCAGCCGCTCTTCATATCCCATCCCTCGTAACTCTGGGACAAGCCTCGTCGCAAACCTCTGAACCTTCTCCAGTTTCTTTATGTGTTCCTTCAGGTGGGGGGCTCCATGATGGCGCGGCATACTCTAAGACGGGTCTCACGTAGGCAGTGTAAAGCGCCCTAAAAGCCTCCTCATTTAGGTTTCTGAATGAAGTTCTAATTTTCGCCAGTGTAGAGTACGCTGCTGTCGTTATCCTATTTATATGTGCCTCAGGAGTTAGATTAGGTGTCACATCCACTCCCAGGTCTCTATCTCGAATCGTTACAGGTAGGCTGTTCCCCTTCATTGTGTACTGTCCCTTTGGTCTCCTGTCACCTGATCCCATTTCCATAACTTTACATTTACTGGTGTTAAACTCCAGTAGCCATTTCCCTGACCATCTCTGCAGCCTGTTTAAGTCCTCTTGGAGGATCCTACAATCCTCGTCTGTCACAACTCTTCTCATTAATTTTGCGTCATCCGCAAACATTGACATGTATGATTCCACTCCTGTAAACATATCATTTACGTAAATTAGAAAGAGGATTGGTCCCAGCACCGATCCTTGAGGTACTCCACTTGTGTACTGTTCGCCAGTCCGACTTCTCGCCCCTTACCATTACCCTCTGGCTCCTTCCTGTTAGGTAGTTCTTCACCCATACTAGGGCCTTTCCGCTTACTCCTGCCGGCCTCTCAAGTTTGTATAGCAGTCTCATGTGCGGTACCGTATCAAAGGCCTTTTGGCAGTCAAGAAATATGCAGTCAGCCCAGCCTTCTCTGTACTGCCTTATCCTTGTTACTTTATCATAGAATTCTAAAAGGTTTGTTAGGCATGATTTCCCTGTCCAGAACCCATGTTGGTGCTTGTTTACAAACCCAATGCTCTCCAGGTGCTCAACAAGTCTTAGCCTAATTATTCTTTCAAGTATTTTGCAGGGATGCTTGTCCGTGATACGGGTCTGTAGTTAAGTGCCTCCTCCCTATCGCCTTTTTTGAAAATCGGTACGACATTTGCCTCCTTCCAGCAACTGGGCAATTCTCCCGACATAAGTGACTCATTAAAGATCATTGCCAGAGGCACGCTGAGAGCCTGCGCTGCCTCTTTAAGTATCCACGGTGATACTTTGTCTGGTCCAACAGCTTTATTTGCATCCAGTGTTGTCAACTGTTTCATTACATCCTCTGCTGTCACCTCTATATCTGATAGTCTTTCATCTTGGGTAATCTCTTCTAACAATGGGAGCTGCTCAGGCTCGGTTGTGAACACTCCATGGAATTTTGCATTCAATACCTCGCAGATTTCCTTGTCGCTTTCTGTATATGCCCCTTCTGTTTTCCTCAGTCTTGTCAACTTGGTCATTTACCGACATCTTCCTTCTTATATGGCTATGTAGTATTTTGGTTGCTTTTTCGCTTTGACTGCAATATCATTCTCATAATTTCTTCCGACACTCGTCTTATGTTAATGTAATCATTCCTAGCTCTGTTACATCTAATCCTCTTGTCCTCTGTCCTTTGTCTTCTGTACTTCCTCCACTCCCTCCTGCTTCTCACCTTTGCTTCCTGACACTGTCTATTAAACCATGGGTTATTATATTCCCTCCTGCTTTTTTCCTTTATTGTTGGAATAAATCTCTCTTCAGCCTCCTTGCAATTCAATATGACTTGGTTCATCATACCTTGCACTGTTTTTCCTCTAAGTTCTTCCTCCCACTGCACTTCTCCCAGGTAGTCCCTTATCCTTCTGTAGTCCCCTTTTCTGTAATCAAGTCTCCTTTCCCGGACCTCTTGTCCTTTGGTCACAATTTTAAGCTCCATCATGTAGTCAAAGACTAGGACACAATGGTCACTAGCTCCTAGTGGTATTTCATGTTCCAACTGCTCGATGTCTTCTACATTCTGGGTGAAAATGAGATCTAAAAGGCTGGGCGTATCCCCTCCTCTTTCCCTAGTATCTTCTTTTCACATGCTGTGTTAGGAAATTCCTGTCAAAACCGTCTACCAGCTCGCTCCCCAGGTCTCCTCCCCGCCATGGGGATTCCTCGTTTCCCAATCTATCTCTCCGTGATTTAGGTCCCCCATGACCAGCAACTTCGCTCTCATTCTATGCGCTAAAGTTGCTGCCCTCTGCAGTTCATCTATACATGCCTTGTTGCTGTCCTCGTACTCCTGCCTGGGCCTTCTACTGTTTGGTGGGGATTGTAGAGTATCAAGATTAAGATCTTCTTCCCATCCACTGTCAGAGTTCCATGTATGAAACTCGTGCTTTCATTGGTACCCGGATTTTCCAGCTCATCAAACTTCCATTTCCGCTTTATTAGTAGTGCCACTCCTCCCTGTCTCTGTGTCCTTTCTTTCTTATCATCTGGTACCCCTCTGGAAAGATTGCATCCGAGATCATGCCATTTATTTTAGTTTCCACTATTGCCACTATGTCTGGGTCTGCCTCACTAACTCTTTCTTTTATCTCTTCTGCTTTATTGGCTACCCCATCAGCATTGGTGTACCAAACCTTGAGACTCTTCTTGGAAACTCGGGTGTCAGAGTTCCCCCTTTCACCAGGGGTCTGGGGGGAACTGGGGGGTGTCTGGGGGGCAAGTGGGGGCTGTGGGGGTGATAGGGGGGTGCCTGGGAGTGCCTGGTAGGCGAATGGGGTCTGGGCATCTAGGGGGGGTAGGAAGGGCATAATGGGTCTGAAAGTTAGGGGTCTGAATAGCATAGGGGGGTTGAGAAATAGAGTGAGACTGAGAGTCAGATAGAGGTTGAGCGGTTGGGGGGGAGAGGGATAATGAGGGCAGAGGGCTGAGATGAAAATGGAGCATGGGTGCTGGGAGTGGAAGAGAGGGTGTATTAGTTAGGGGGAATCGGGGGTAGGTGGGGGTTTTGGGGTAGAAGAGGGGGAGAGGGAGATGGGGGAAGGTGTTAGGGGGTCACAAGGTGAGGGGGTTAAATGTGGGCTGGAGGTGCATAGGAGGTGAATGTGTGTGTACTCACCTAGTTGTGTTTGCGGGGGTTGAGCTCTGGCTCTTTGGTCCCGCCTCTCAACCGTCAATCAACAGGTGTACAGATTCCTGAGCCTATCGGGCTCTGTCATATCTACACTTGAAACTGTGTATGGAGTGAGCCTCCACCACATCACCCCCTAATGCATTTCCATTTGTCAACCACTCTGACACTAAAAAAGTTTCTTTCTAATATCTCTGTTGGTCATTTGGGCACTCAGTTCCACCTGTGTCCCCTTGAGCGTGTTTCCCCTTGTGTTAAATAGACTGTCTTTATCTACCCTATCAATCCCCTTCAGAATCTTGAATGTGGTGATCATGTCCCCTCTAACTCTTCTGTCTTCCAGCGAAGTGAGGTTTAATTCCCGTAGTCTCTCCTCGTAGCTCATACCTCTCAGCTCGGGTACTAGTCTGGTGGCAAACCTTTGAACCTTTTCCAGTTTAGTCTTATCCTTGACTAGATATGGACTCCATGCTGGGGCTGCATACTCCAGGATTGGCCTGACATATGTGGTATACAAAGTTCTGAATGATTCTTTACACAAGTTTCTGAATGCCGTTCGTATGTTGGCCAGCCTGGCATATGCCGCTGATGTTATCCGCTTGATATGTGCTGCAGGAGACAGGTCTGGCGTGATATCAACCCCCAAGTCTTTTTCCTTCTCTGACTCCTGAAGAATTTCCTCTCCCAGATGATACCTTGTATCTGGCCTCCTGCTCCCTACACCTATCTTCATTACATTACATTTGGTTGGGTTAAACTCTAACAACCATTTGTTCGACCATTCCTTCAGCTTGTCTAGGTCTTCTTGAAGCCTCAAACAGTCCTCTTCTGTTTTAATCCTTCTCATAATTTTAGCATCGTC
The DNA here is from genome assembly GCF_040958095.1 of Procambarus clarkii. NCBI lineage: Eukaryota > Metazoa > Arthropoda > Malacostraca > Decapoda > Cambaridae > Procambarus > Procambarus clarkii. The sequence continues at coordinate 30,161 of NW_027189569.1, read as the reverse complement.
CGCAAACATTGAGAGAAATGAATCGATACCCTCCGGGAGATCATTTACATATATCAGAAACAAGATAGGACCGAGTACAGAGCCCTGTGGAACTCCACTGGTGACTTCACGCCAATCGGAGGTCTCACCCCTCAACGTAACTCTCTGCTTCCTATTGCTTAGATACTCCCTTATCCACTGGAGCACCTTACCAGCTACACATGCCTGTCTCTCCAGCTTATGTACCAGCCTCTTATGCGGTACTGTGTCAAAGGCTTTCCGACAATCCAAGAAAATGCAGTCCGCCCAGCCCTCTCTTTCTTGCTTAATCTGTGTCACCTGATCGTAGAATTCTATCAAGCCTGTAAGGCAAGATTTACCCTCCCTGAATCCATGTTGGCGATTTGTCACGAAGTCCCTTCTCTCCAGATGTGTTACCAGGTTTTTTCTCACGATCTTCTCCATCACCTTGCATGGTATACAAGTCAAGGACACTGGCCTGTAGTTCAGTGCCTCTTGTCTGTCGCCCTTTTTGTATATTGGGACCACATTCGCCGTCTTCCATATTTCTGGTAGGTCTCCCGTCTCTAGTGATTTACTATACACTATGGAGAGTGGCAAGCAAAGTGCCTCTGCACACTCTTTCAGTACCCATGGTGAGATCCCATCTGGACCAACCGCCTTTCTAACATCCAGATCCAGCAGGTGTCTCTTGACCTCCTCTCTCGTAATTTCGAACTCCTCCAAGGCCGCCTGGTTTACCTCCCTTTCTCCTAGCACAGTGACCTCACCCTGTTCTATTGTGAAGACCTCCTGGAACCTCTTGTTGAGTTCCTCACACACCTCTCTGTCATTCTCTGTATACCTGTCCTCGCCTGTTCTAAGTTTCAATACCTGTTCTTTCACTGTTGTTTTCCTTCTGATGTGACTGTGGAGTAGCTTTGGTTCGGTCTTGGCTTTGTTTGCTATATCATTTTCAAAATTTTTCTCTGCTTCTCTTCTCACCCTGACGTACTCATTCCTGGTTCTCTGGTATCTCTCCCTGCTTTCTGGTGTTCTGTTATTCCGGAAGTTCCTCCACGCCTTTTTGGTCAGTTTCTTCGCTTCCATACATGCCCTATTATACCATGGATTCTTCTGTTGCTTCTCGGATTTTTCCCTTTGGGCCGGGATGAACCTGTTTACTGCCTCCTGACACTTTTGGGTAACATAGTCCATCATACCCTGTACAGACTTGTCTCTGAGGTCTGTGTCCCAAGGTATTTCACTTAGGAAACTTCTCATCTGTTCATAATTCCCCTTTCGGTATGCCAGCCTTTTGATTCCTAGTTCTTTTTGGGGGGAGATAAGTCCTAGCTCTACCAGGTACTCAAAGTTCAATACACTGTGGTCACTCATTCCCAAGGGCGCTTCCATCTTAACTTCCCTTATATCCCATTCATTTAGGGTAAATATCAAATCAAGCATTGCTGGTTCATCTTCTCCTCTCATTCTTGTTGGCTCTTTGGTATACTGGCTTAGAAAGTTTCTTGTTGCCACGTCCAGCAGCTTAGCTCTCCATGTTTCTGGTCCTCCATGCGGGTCTCTGTTCTTCCAATCTATCTTCCCATGGTTGAAGTCTCCCATAATTAGTAGTCCAGATCCATTCCTGCTAGCAACAGAAGCTGCTCTTTCTATTATGTTAATGGTGGCCATGTTGTTTCTATCATATTCCTGTCTAGGTCTTCTGTCATTTGGTGGTGGATTATATATGACTGCGACTATAATTTTTTTCCCTCCATTTGTTACAGTACCTGCTATGTAGTCACTGAAACCTTCACAGCCCTGAATATCCATCTCCTCAAAATCCCAGCCTTTTGTGTGTGTGTGTGTGTGTGTGTGTGTGTGTGTGTGTGTGTGTGTGTGTGTGTGTGTGTGTGTGTGTGTGTGTGTGTGTGTTGTGTGTGGTGTGTGTGGGGGGTGTATGTGTACTCACCTAGTTGTACTCACCTAGTTGTACTCATCTAGTTATGCTCTGGCTCTTTGGTCCCGCCTCTCAACTGTCAATCAACAGGTGTCCAGGTTCCTGAGCCTATTGGGTTCTATCATATCTACACTTGAAAATGTGTATGGAGTCAGCCTCCACCACATCACTTCCTAATGCATTCCATTTGTCAACCACTCTGACACTAAAAAAGTTCTTTCTAATATCTCTGGGGCTCATTTGGGCACTCAGTTTCCACCTGTGTCCCCTAGTACGTGTGCCCCTTGTGTTAAACAGCCTGTCTTTATCAACCCTGTCAATTCCCTTGAGGATCTTGAATGTGGTGATCATGTCCCCCCTAACTCTTCTGTCTTCCAACGAAGTGAGGTTTAATTCCCGGAGTCTCTCCTCGTAGCTCATACCTCTCAGCTCGGGTACTAGTCTGGTGGCAAACCTTTGAACCTTTTCCATTTTAGTCTTATGCTTGACTAGATATGGACTCCATGCTGGTGCCGCATACTCCAGGATTGGTCTGACATATGTGGTATATAATGTTCTGAAAGATTCCTTACACAAGTTTCTAAAGGCCGTTCTTATGTTAGCCAACCTGGCATATGCTGCTGCTGTTATCCTCTTGATATGAGCAACAGGGGACAGGTCTGGTGTGATATCAACCCCCAGGTCTTTCTCTCTCTCTGACTCTTGAAGTATTTCATCTCCCAAGTGATACCTTGTATCTGGTCTCCTGCTTCCTACCCCTATCTTCATTACATTACATTTGCTTGAATTAAACTCTAACAGTCATTTGTTCGACCATTCCTGCAGCTTGTCCAGGTCTTCTTGAAGCCTCAAGCTGTCCTCCTCTGACTTAATCCTTCTCATAATTTTGGCGTCGTCAGCAAACATTGAGAGGAATGAGTCTATACCCTCTGGGAGATCATTACGTATATCAGAAACAGGATAGAACCAAGTACAGAGCCCTGTGGGACTCCACTGGTGACTTCACGCCAGTCTGAGGTCTCACCCCTCACTGTAACTCTCTGCCTTCCTATTGTTTAGATACTCCCTTATCCACTGGAGCTCCCTACCAGTTACTCATGCCTGTTTCTCTAGCTTATGCATCAACCTTTTATGGGGTACTGTGTCAAAGGCTTTCCGACAATCCAAAAAATGCAGTCCGCCCACCCTTCTCTTTCTTGTTAATCTTTGTCACCTGATCGTAGAATTCTATCAATCCTGTAAGGCAAGATTTACCCTGCCTGAACCCATGTTGATGGGTTGTCACGAAGTTTCTTCTCTCCAGATGTGTTACTAGGTTTTTTCTCACAATCTTCTCCATCACCTTGCATGGTATACAAGTTAAGGACACTGGCCTGTAGTTCAGTGCATCTTGTCTGTCACCCTTTTTGTATATTGGTACTACATTAGCAGTCTTCCATATTTCTGGTAGGTCCCCCGTTTCCAGTGACCTACTATACACTATGGAGAGTGGTAGGCAAAGTGCTCCTGCACACTCTTTCAATACCCATGGCGAAATTCCATCCGGCCCAACAGCTTTTCTCACATCCAGCTCCAATAGGTGCTTTCTTGACCTCACCTCTTGTAATTTTCGAACCTATCCAAGGTCACCTGGTTTGCTGCACCTCTCCTAGCGCCGTGACTTCTCCTGTAATATTGTAAAGACCTCCTGGAACCTTTTGTTGAGTTCTTCACACACCTCTTTGTCATTCTATGTGTACCTGTCCTCGCCCACCCTAAGTTTCATCACCTGTTCCTTCACTATTGTCATCCTCCTGATGTGACTGTGTAGTAGCTTTGGTTCGGTCTTTGCTTTATTAGCTATATCATTTTCATACCTTTTCTCAGCTGCTCTTCTCACACTGACATACTCGGTCCTGGTTCTCTGGTATCTCTCTCTACTTTCTGGTGTTCTGTTACTAAGGAAGTTCCTCCATGCCCTTTTGTTCTGCTCCTTTGCTTTCATACATTCCTTATTAAACCACGGATTCTTCCTTTGCTTCTCTGTTTTTTCCTGTCGGGCTGGGACAAACCTGCTTACAGCCTCCTGACATTTTTGGGTGACATAGTCCATCATGTCTTGTACGGACTTGGTTCCGAGTTCTGTGTCCCAATAAATATCCCATAGGAATTTATTCATTTCCTCATAGTTTCCCTTTCGGTACGCCAGCCCTTTGGTTCCCAGTTCTTTTTTGGGGGTGATAATTCCCAGCTCAACCAGGTACTCAAAGCTCAATACACTATGATCACTCATTCCCAAGGGGGCTTCCAACTTAACTTCCCTTATATCCGACTCATTTAGGGTAAATATCAGATCAAGCAAGGCTGGTTCATCCCCTCCTCTCATTCTTGTCAGTCCCTTGACTTGTTGACTTAGAAAGTTTCTTGTTGCCACATCCAGCAGCTTAGCTCTCCATGTGTCTGGGCCTCCATGTGGGTCTCTGTTCCCCCTATCTATCTTCCCATGGTTGAAGTCTCCCATGATTAGAAGTCTGGATCCGTTCCTGCTAGCCACAGAAGCTGCTCTCTCTAGTATATTGATGGTGGCCAAGTTGTTTCTATCATATTCCTGTCTGGGTCTTCTGTCATTTGTGTGTGTGTGTGTGCGTGTGGGTGTGTGTGTGTGTGTGCGCGGTGTGTGTGTGTGTGTGTGTGCGGTGTGTGTGTGCGCGCGTGCAGTGTGTGTGCGCGTGTGGTGTGTGTGCGCGTGCAGTGTGTGTGCGCGTGTGGTGTGTGTGTGCGTGCGGTGTGTGTGTGTTGTGTGTGCGTGCGGTGTGTGTGTGTGTGTGTGCGTGCGGTGTGTGTGTGCGGGTGTGTGTGTACGTGCGGTGTGTGTGCACGCGTGTGTGTGTGCGTGCGGTGTGTGCGCGGTGTGTGTGTGTGCGGTGTGTGTGTGTGTGTGCACGCGGTGTGTGTGTGTGCGCGGTGTGTGTGTGTACTCACTTGGGTACTCTGTTTCCACCTGTCCCCCCTAGAGCGTGTGCCCCTTGTGTTAAATAGCCTGTCTTTGTCTACCCAATCAATTCCCTTGAGAATCTTGAATGTGGTGATCATGTCCCCCCTAACTCTTCTGTCTTCTAGCGACGTGAGGTTTAATTCTCGCAGTCTCTCCTCGTAGATCATACCCCTCAGCTCGGGTTTGTCTGGTGGCAAACCTTTGAACCTTTTCCAGTTTAGTCTTATCCTTCATTAGATATGGACTCCATGATGAGGCTGCATACTCCAGGATTGGTCTGACGTGTGTGGTATGCAAAGTTCTGAATGATTCCTTACACAAGTTTCTAAATGCCGTTGTTTTGTTGGCCAGCCTGGCATATGCCGCTGATGTTATCCTCTTGATATGGGCCGCAGGGAACAGGTCTGCCCCCAAGTTTTTTTCTCTGACTCGAAGGATTTCATATCCCAGATGATACTTTGTATCTGGCCTCCTGTTCCCTACACCTATCATCAATACATTACATTTGTTTGGGTTTACCTAACAACCATTTGTTCGACCATCCCTTCAGCTTGTCTAGGTCTTCTTGAATCCTCAAGCAGTCCTCCTCCTGTCTTAATCCTCCTCATAATTTTGGCATATTCACCAAACATTGAGAGAAATGAGTCTATACCCTCCGGGAGATCATTTACATAAATCAGAAACAGGATAGGACCGAGTACAGAGCCCCTGTGGGACTCCACTGGTGACTTCACGCCAATCTAAGGTCTCACCCCTCACCGTAACTCTCTGCTTCCTATTGCTTAGGTACTCCCTTATCCACTGGAGGACTTTACCAGCTACTCAAGCCTGTCTCTCCAGCTTATGTACCAGCCTCTTATGTTGTACTGTGTCAAAGGCTTTCGGACAATCAAAGAAAATGCAGTCCGCCCAGCCTTCTCTTGCTTAATCTTGTCACTTGATCGTAGAATTCTAAGCTGTCAGGCAAGATTTACCCTCCCTGAACTCATGTTGGCGATTTGTTACGAAGTCCCTTCCCTCCAGATTTGTTACTAGGTTTTCTCACGATCTTCATCACCTTGCATAGTATACAAGTCAAGGATACTGGCCTGTAGCTCAGTGCCTCTTCCCTGTGGCCCTTTTTTGTATATTGGGACCACATTCGCTGTCTTCCATATTTCTGGTAGGTCTCCCGTCTCCAGTGACCTATTATACACTATGGAGAGTGGTAAGCAAAGTGCCTCTGCACACTTTTTCAGTACCCATGGCGAGATACCATCTGGACCAAGAGCCTTTCTAACGTCCAGACCCAGCGGTGTCTTGACTTCATCTCGTAATTTCGAACCCTTCCAAGGCCGCTTGGTTTACTTACCCCTCTCCTAGCACAGTGACCTCACTTTGTTCTATTGTGAAGACCTGGAACCTCTTGTTGAGTTCTTCACACACCTCTTTGTCATTCTCTGTATACCTGTCCTCGCCTGTTCTAAGTTTCGTTCTCTGTTCTCTCACTATTGTTTTCCTCCTGATGAGACTAGAATAGCTTTGGTTCGGTCTTGGCTTTGTTTGCTATATCATTTTCATAATTTTTCTCTGCTTCTCTTCTCACCCTGGCATACTCATTTCTGGTTCTCTGGTATCTCTCTGCTTTCTGGTGTTCTCTTATTCCGGAAGTTCCTCCACACCCTTTTGTTCAGTTCCTTAGCTTCCATGCATGCCCTATTATACTATGGATTCTTCTTTTGCTTCTCGGGTTTTTCCTTTTGGGCCGGGATAAACCTGTTTACTGCCTCCTGACACTTTTGGGTGACATAGTCCATCATATCTTGTTCAGACTTAGCTCTGAGGTATGTGTCCCAAGATATTTCACTTAGGAAAACTCGTCTCCTAATTCTCCCTTTAAAATGCCAGCCTTTTGTTTCCTAGTTCTTTTTTTTTGGGGGGGGGGTGGGGGGAGATCTGGATAAATCTGATCTGATCTTTTGGGAAGAAGGATAAAATGCGCGCGCGCGTGTGTGTGTGTGTGTGTTTGTTTTCGATCCCTTGTAACGATTGGGAGTGTGAAGCTTTGACAAACTAGTAAATCTCTGAGTTCACACTTATCAACATTGTGCGATTAGAATGGGCCGAACAGTCCAATGCACTGCATTTACATGCTTACAATGCATTTCATTTACATTGCAGTGCTGCATCCTCAACGGTGATGTTTTCGGCTTCAGTGTAGCATTCTTCCACTACATGCTGTTGCTGGGACTGAAGCAGGTGCTGGGGCTCTTCCTGGATGAGGAAGCGGGGCCACTGTGGTCGTTGGTGCTGCCCATCCTCTCTACCATCTTCAACACATTGTGGGTCTTGCCACTCTTCGTGCTCTCCAGGATCATTAATACCATATGGTTTCAAGACATAGCTGACAGTGTATATCACCAGCGCCAAGGACGTCCCCACCTGATCAACTGCATCAGTAAACTTGTATCCGATTCTCATCTCCATCTTTGTCTTTTTCTCATACAGGGTAGCTTTATGAAGCTGGTGCCTCTGGTGGGTGTAAATGTGATCCTGAACGGTATTCACCTGTGTATGCTTAATGCACTATGCCTTTGAGTACAGATGATTCAACATGGGTTGGGAAATATACAAGAGATTATGTTTCATCGAGGATAACTGGTCGTACTTCATTGGCTTTGGCCTTCCCTGGCACTTATCACAATGTATCAATCTTCAATGTAGATTATTGTATGTCTCTTTGCTTTGTCACTTCCTGTTTTCATCATCAGTGCCAACGAGGCTGATCCAGTGCTCAACTCCAATGGTTGCCAAATGCATTTGTTTTCTTTGGTGGTTGGTGTGTCCAACCGCATCATCCAGACTCTTGTCACAAGATATCCTCCATCGACCCCCAGCAAGACTCCTCAGCCATTTCCTTATCGCTCTACTTCCTTTCTTCCACGTAGACGTTTGAAAGAATTTTTTACTCAATGGGAATTACTTCAAACATTTGAAGCTGTTTTGTTGTCTGACCAAAGCAAAAGTTGCTTCACCAAAGATGCAACAATATTTCATATTAATATTGCTTGGCCGGCAGTTGTTCTGCTGTATACTAAGAATTATTTTGACCACATGTTGATTGATGATGATTTAGAGATACCATCTCTCTTCCCGAGAAGAGAAGCTACATGTATTAATCCCCATGAATTTTTTATATCCACATAACTTGGTCAAATAGGTCATCGACGGGGGTGGTGTCTTACACCCCCTTACTCACTCAACTGGAACTTGTTCCATCAGCTATGAGAGTTTGTTATTTGGCTGCCTCTCTTGCCATCTTGTGCAAGGGACTATAGTTAGCAATAGTATCTGAGGAAAATATGCGAGTGTATAGTAATTTTAAGGTTTTATGAGTGGCTTGTGAAGTCTATGAGATATATAGATCAAGAAATGTGAATGTACTTAAAATAATAAAATGGAGCGAGACATTGACAGTATGTGAAGAATTTGTAAGCTGATAAATGACTAATGAGTAAGTGGATGTAAGGAAGCCAGACAGCTGAATGGACAGCGCTTCGGATTCGCAGTCCTGAGGTTCCGGGTTCGATCCTCCGGTGGAAGCGGAAACAAATGGGCTGAGTTTCTTTCACCCTGATGCATCTGTTCACTTAGCAGTAAATAGGTACCTGGGAGTTAGACAGCTGCTACGGGCTGCTTCCTGGAGATGTGAAACAAAAAATGAGGCCTTGTTGAGGACGCTAAGCCCCGAAATCATCTCAAGATACATGCCAGTTTATATAATCATAATATTAATTGGAGAGAGCCAAAACATATTGCTAAGTGAAGGAGTTTTGATGAACGCAATTTGATCAAGTCAGCCCAAATTAACCAATGTCACAATATTTTTAACGTTAACATTGACCTGCACAAACTAGACCATTATTTATATATTGTAGTTACAAATTGTAACTACCTACTTAGTGAGGAAGGCAGGCTCGTGATTCGTCTATCTTCACCTGACCACAGTACAGTGAGGTAACGACATAGGGGGGGGGGGGGGGGGTCAGTTATATGAAATTTCTCTCTAAGCTCTTCACTCTTAAAATGTCAGCCCCCCTCCCATCCTGGCGTTTTATATCGGGAAGAGCCGGAAGGCCTTCGTCAGTGATGTGAATTGGCGATCGGAGCACTATACAGACAGAAAGCTTTCTTCCATTGGCACTGACCCGATGAAGGGGACTTTCTTCACTCCTGGTGCCAGTTAAACATCACCATGTTCCACCCAATCAAGGTTCGGTTCCGAGGAACCTACACCAAGGCCGAGATTCTGGCCCTCTTGACGGCGAACTCATAGGACAAGTATTATTTTCCGGGAATTGTCTTCCTGGGGTCTGGGCCTAACCTAACTTCCACTATTTTAGGAACTCCTTGACCTTAGCTATTACATAAGAACAAAGGCAACTGCAGAAGGCCTATTGGCCCATACGAGGCAGCTCCTATTTATAACCACCCAATCCCACTCATATACATGTCCAACCCATGCTTGAAACAATCGAGGGACCCCACCTCCACAATGTTACGCGGTAATTGGTTCCACAAATCAACAACCCTGTTACTGAAGAAGTATTTACCCAAGTCTGTCCTAAATCTAAACTTATCCAATTTATACCCATTGTTTCGTGTTCTGTCTTGTGTAGATATTATTAATACCCTATTAATATCCCCCCTGTTATGTCCATTCATCCACTTGTAAACCTCTATCATGTCACCCCTAACTCTTCGCCTTTCCAGTGAATGCAACTTAAGCTTTGTTAATCTTTCTTCATATGAAAGATTTCTAATTTGGGGAATAAACTTAGTCATCCTACGTTGGACACGTTCAAGTGAATTTATATCCATTCTATAATACGGCGACCAAAACTGAACTGCATAATATAAATGGGGCCTAACCAGTGAAAGATATAGCTTAAGAACCACACCACATGTCTTGTTACTAACGCTTCGATTAATAAATCTCAGTGTCCTATTCGCCTTATTACGAACATTCATGCATTGATCCTTTTGTTTTAAATTCTTACTAATCATAACTCCCAGATCCCTTTCGCAATCCGACTTCGCAATCTCAACACCATCTAGCTCGTATCTTGTAACCCTATCATCATTACCTAGCCTCAGAACTTTACATTTATCAGCATTAAACTGCATTTGCCAATCCTTTGACCATTTCAATACCCTATCTAGATCAACTTGAAGTGATAGCGAGTCCTCCTCCGAATTAATTTCCCTACCGATTTTCGTATCATCGGCAAATTTGCAAATGTTGCTACTCAAACCTGAATCTAAATCATTTATATATATTATAAACAACAGAGGACCCAGGACAGAGCCCTGAGGTAGTCCACTAACAACATTATCCCACTCTGACTTAACCCCATTTATACTAACTCTGTTTCCTTTGGAATAGCCATGCCCTAATCCAAGTTAATATAGCACCCCTAATACCATGAGCTTCTATTTTTTTAATTAGTCTTTCATGTGGCACTGTATCAAAAGCTTTGCTAAAGTCAAGGTACAAAACATCACAATCTTTACCACTATCAACTGCCTCAACTATGCTGGAATAAAAAGTTAGCAAATTTGTTAAACATGAACGGCCATTTGTAAAACCATGTTGCGACTCATTTATTAATTTATGCCTTTCAAGATGGAGACGAATTGCATCTGCAATTATTGATTCAAGTAACTTTCCCACAATAGACGTTAGGCTAATTGGCCGATAGTTTGACGCAAGTGATCTATCTCCTTTCTTAAAAATTGGTACCACATTAGCTACCTTCCATAACTCTGGCACTCTGCCTGACTCTATTGATTTATTAAATATGGTAGACAGTGGGTCGGAAAGCTCCTCTTTGCATTCTTTAAGCACCCTGGCAAACACTTCATCCGGCCCTGGGGATTTGTTTGGTTTTAGTTTTTCTAATTGTTTAATTACATCCTCCCTGGTAACTGCTAAACTAGTCAACCTGTCCTCATCCCCACCCACATAGACTTGTTCGGCTGAAGGCATATTGTTAAGTTCTTCTTTAGTAAATACAGATATAAAATATTTGTTAAAAATACTACTCATCTCCTTGTCATTATCCGTTATTTGACCTGTCTCAGATTTTAATGGACCTATCCTTTCCCTAGTCTTAGTTCGATATAACTGAAAAAACCCTTTAGGATTTGACTTTGCTTGCTCTGCTATGCGAACTTCATAGTTTCTTTTTACTTTCCTAATCTCTTTTTTAACATTTCTAACCAGTTGTATTAATTCCTGTTCTAACCTGACTTCCCCATTCTTAATCCTTTTGTACCAAGCTCTCCTGTTACCTATAAGGTTCTTTAAATTATTTGTTATCCACTTTGGGTCATTAGTATTCGACCTATTCAATTTGTATGGTATACTACGTTCCTGTGCTTTGTTTAGAATATTCTTAAATAAGTTATATATTATTTATGAGTGCAACACAGCACTCGTATTAGAGGACGAGTGCTGTGTTGTACCTGTTGTTCAACGAGTTGGCAAAGACAAAGTAACGAGGAGCATTAAAGCGCAGGTCCCTCAAACTGCTCAAAAGGAAAAGGGAGAATCGAAGCGAATTTTGGTTGTGGGAGATTCCCAGGTGAGGTATTTAGACAGAACGTTTTGTGCCAGAGATAGGGGGAACAGATTAAGGGTTTGCTATCCGGAAGCTGGTATTGGTGATATTGTTGGAAACATGAATGATATTATAACAGGAAATGGGAACAAACCCATTATTTGTATTAGTGCAGGGGGTAATGATGTTGGACGAGTTAGGAGTGAGGAACTAATACAGAGATTCAGGACAGCCATTGAATTAGTTAGGAGCAAGGGAGGAATCCCGATCATATGTGGCATTCTTCCAAGAAAGGGAGTGGGAAATGAATGGATGTCAAGGGCACTTGGTGTCAATTGCCGGCTGGAAAGATATTGCAAATCAAATGCAATATCTTTCATTGACAACTGGGAACACTTCTATGGAAGAAATGAAATGTATGCTCGTGATGGGGTGCATCTATCGAGAGCTGGGGTTGTTGCTGTTGCGAACTCGTTGGAAGAAGTGGTTACAGGTGTTTGTTTGGATTTAAACTGTTAGTAGATAGAGGTATGGGAATTGATTTGAAGGAAGGAGATAATAAAAGTATGTGTTTGTGGGAGAAAGGAATTGGCAAAATGATCAGGGAAAGAGAAGGGCCTCAAAATAACAATTCACTTAGGGCATATTACACTAACAGTAGAAGTCTAAGAAATAAAATTAACGAATTAAATGTTCTTGTCTGCACAGAAAAAATAGATATTATTGCACTTACCGAAACGTGGATGAATGTAGAAAATAGAGAACTATTAGCTGAATATCAAATAAATGGATTTAAACTATTTCACACAGATAGATATATTAGACGAGGAGGGGGAGTAGCCATATATGTTAAGGACAATTTGAAATGTAGTCTCAAAGAGGGAATCAAAACTGAGCCACACTCAGAAACTATTTGGATAGAATTATACGAAAAAGCAAATAATATTATAATAGGAGTTAAATATAGGCCACCAAATTTAAACAGAATGGAAGCAAAGCATCTATGGGATGAAATATCTAGAGCATCTAGATTTAACAGTATTTACGTCATGGGTGACTTTAATTTTAGTGGAATAAACTGGTTGAACAAAACAGGGAATAGTGAAGCAGAAGATTTTCTAGAATTAATTGACGATTGCTTTCTTACGCAACACATTAAGGAACCAACACGGGAAAATAATATTTTAGATTTAGTGTTAACTAACAGGGAAACACAAATTAATGACATCGAAATAGGGAGTGAGCTAAGGAACAGTGATCACAAAGAAATCAGATTGAGCATAGAATGGAATAGACCTGTAGGAGAAAATTCTGTTAAAGTGCCAGATTTTCGAAAAGCTGATTTTAATAGCCTAAGAAATTCTTTGGGTCAAATTGATTGGAAAGTCTTGGGTATGGGGTGTGGGCCGGTCTTGGAGCGAGACATGAACCCAGCGATAGGTGACGTAAATGGAGATTTCGATGTGAATTCAATATATAACTTATTTAAGAATATTCTAAACAAAGCACAGGAACGTAGTATACCATACAAATTGAATAGATCGAATACTAATGACCCAAAGTGGATAAAGAATTTGAAGAACCTTATAGGTAAAGAGAGAGCTTGGTACAAAAGGATTAAAAATTGGGAGGTCACTTTAGAACAGGAATTCGTACAACTGGTTAGAAATGTTAAAAAAGAGATAAGGAAAGCAAAAAGAAACTATGAAGTTCGCATAGCAGGGCAAGCAAAGAAATCTTAAAGGTTTTTTTTCAGTTATATCATACTAAGACTAGGGAAAGGATAGGTCCATTAAAAACTGAGACAGGTCAAATAACAGATAGTGATGAAGAGATGAGTAGTATTTTTAATAAATATTTTGTATCTGTATTTACTAAAGAGGAACTTAACAATATGCCTTCAGCCGAACAAGTCTATGTGGGTGGGGACGAGGACAGGTTGACGAGTTTAGCAGTTACCAGGGAGGATGTTCTTAAACAAATAGTAAAACTCAAACCAAACAAATCCCCAGGGCCGGATGAAGTGTTTGCCAGGGTGCTTAAAGAATGCAAAGAGGAGCTTTGTGACCCACTGTCAACCATATTTAATAAATCAATAGAGTCAGGCAGAGTGCCAGAGTTTTGGAAAGTTGCTAATGTGATACCAGTTTTTAAGAAAGGAGATAGATCACTTGCGTCTAACTATCGACACAGAGTCGGTCAGGTGAAGTCACAGTGAGAGGTTGTGTTAACCGGAGCTCCTGAGTGTTGTTATATTATCATAGCAATATGGAAGTTGTAGTGAAGGACCTGGTGACTCTAGTGGGAGCCCTGAGGACAGAGTTGGACTCTCTGCGGGAGGAGGTGCGTCAGCTTAAAAAACAACGAGAAGTAACGAAGGAGGAGACCAGCAGTAAAGGGACCTCGTCTTGGAGAGTTGCGAAAGACAGGGGCCTTAAGAAGACTTTGATAAAGCCGCCTTCAAACGCCATAGCAACTTCAAATTCATTTGACGTTTTGGAGGACGAGTGCTGTGGAGAGACTGTGGATCGCGCAAAAGGGAAAGCAACGAAGAGAAAGGAAGCGCAGGCCCCTCAGAAAGTAAAGGAAGTACCTAAGCAAACATTAGTTGTGGGAGATTCCCAGATAAGGTATTTGGATAGAACGTTTTGTGCTAGAGATAGGGGGAACAGGTTAAGGGTTTGCTATCCCGGAGCTGGCATTGGTGATATTATAAACAACATGAATGATATTATGGCTGGTAATGGGAACAATCCCATTATTTGCATTAGCGTGGGAGGAAATGATGTTGGTCGAGTCAGGAGTGAGGAACTGATTCAGAGGTATAAAACAGCCATAGAGTTAGTTAGGAGCAAGGGAGGAATCCCGATCATATGTGGCATTCTTCCAAGAAAGGGAGTGGGAAATGAATGGATATCGAGGGCACTTGGTGTCAATTGCCGGCTGGAAAGATATTGCAAATCAAATGCAATATCTTTCATAGACAACTGGGAACACTTCTATGGAAGAAATGAAATGTATGCTCGTGATGGGGTGCACCTATCGAGAGCTGGGGTTGTTGCTGTTGCGAACTCGCTAGAAGAAGTGGTTAGAGGTGTTTGTTTGGGTTTAAACTGTTAGTAGATAGAGGTATGGGAATTGATTTGGAGGAAGGAGGTAATAAAAGTATGTGTTTGTGGGAGAAAGGAATTGGCAAAACGATCAGGGAAAGAGAAGGTCCGCAAAATAACAATTCACTTAGGGTATATTACACTAACAGTAGAAGTCTAAGAAATAAAATTAACGAATTAAATGCTCTTGTCTGCACAGAAAAAATAGATATTATTGCACTTACCGAAACGTGGATGAATGTAGAAAATAGAGAACTATTAGCTGAATATCAAATATATGGATTTAAACTATTTCACACAGATAGATATATTAGACGAGGAGGTGGAGTAGCCATATATGTTAGGGACAATTTGAAATGTAGTCTCAAAGAGGGAATCAAAACAGAGCCACACACAGAAACTATTTGGATTGAATTAAACGAAAAAGCTAATAATATTATAATAGGAGTAATATATAGGCCACCAAATTTAGACAGAATGGAAGCAAAGCATCTATGGGATGAAATATCTAGAGCATCTAGATCTAACAGTATTTATGTCATGGGTGACTTTAATTTTAGCGGAATAAACTGGTTGAACAAAACAGGGAATAGTGAAGCAGAAGATTTTCTAGAATTAATTGACGATTGCTTTCTTACGCAACACATTAAGGAACCAACACGGGAAAATAATATTTTAGATTTAGTGTTAACTAACAGGGAAACGCAAATTAATGACATCGAAATAGGGAGTGAGCTAGGGAGCAGTGATCACAAAGAAATCAGATTTAGCATAGAATGGAATAGACCAGTAGGAGAAAATTCTGTTAAAGTGCCAGATTTTCGAAAAGCTGATTTTAATAGCCTAAGAAATTTTTTGGGTCAAATTGATTGGAAAGGCATGGGTATGGGGTGTGGGCCGGTCTTGGAGCGAGACATGAACCCAGCGATAGGTGACTTAAATGGGGATTTCGATGTGGATTCAATATATAACTTATTTAAGAATATTCTAAACAAAGCACAGGAACGTAGTATACCATACAAATTGAATAGATCGTATACTAATGACCCAAAGTGGATAACAAAGAATTTGAAGAACCTTATAGGTAAAAAGAGAGCTTGGTACAAAAGGATTAAAAATGGGGAGGTCACTTTAGAACAGGAATTCGTACAACTGGTTAGAAATGTTAAAAAAGAGATAAGGAAAGCAAAAAGAAACTATGAAGTTCGCATAGCAGGGCAAGCAAAGACAAATCCTAAAGGGTTTTTTCAGTTATATCGTACTAAGACTAGGGAAAGGATAGGTCCATTAAAAACTGAGACAGGTCAAATAACAGATAGTGATGAAGAGATGAGTAGTATTTTTAATAAATATTTTGTATCTGTATTTACTAAAGAGGAACTTAACAATATGCCTTCAGCCGAACAAGTCTATGTGGGTGGGGACGAGGACAGGTTGACGAGTTTAGCAGTTACCAGGGAGGATGTTCTTAAACAAATAGTAAAACTCAAACCAAACAAATCCCCAGGGCCGGATGAAGTGTTTGCTAGGGTGCTTAAAGAATGCAAAGAGGAGCTTTGTGACCCACTGTCAACCATATTTAATAAATCAATAGAGTCAGGCAGAGTGCCAGAGTTTTGGAAAGTTGCTAATGTGATACCAGTTTTTAAGAAAGGAGATAGATCACTTGCGTCTAACTATCGACCAATTAGCCTAACGTCTATTGTGGGAAAGTTACTCGAATCTATAATAGCAAATAAAATTCGTCTTCATCTTGAAAAACATAAATTAATAATAGAGTCGCAACATGGTTTTATAAATGGCTGTTCATGTTTAACAAATTTGTTATCTTTTTATTCTAGCATTGTTGAGGCAGTTGATAGTGGTAAGGATTCTGATGTTGTGTACCTTGACTTTAGCAAAGCTTTTGATACAGTGCCACATGAAAGACTGATTAAAAAGATAGAGGCTCATGGTATTGGGGGTGCTATATTAAACTGGATTAGGGCATGGCTATACCAAAGGAAACAGAGTTAGTATAAATGGAGTCAAGTCAGAGTGGGAAAATGTTGTAAGTGGAGTGCCTCAAGGCTCTGTCCTGGGACCTCTGTTGTTTATAATATATATAAATGATTTAGATTCAGGTTTGTGTAGCAACATTTGCTAATTTGCCGATGATACGAAAATCGGTAGGGAAATTAATTCGGAGGAGGACTCGCTATCACTTCAAGTTGATCTAGATAGGGTTTTGAAATGGTCAAAGGATTGGCAGATGCAGTTTAATGCTGATAAATGTAAAGTTCTGAGGCTAGGTAATGATGATAGAGTTACAAGATACGAGCTAGATGGTGCTGAGATTGCGAAGTCGGATTGTGAAAGGGATCTGGGAGTTATGATAAGTAAGAATTTAAAACAAAAGGATCAATGCATAAATGTTCGTAATAAGGCAAATCGGACACTTGGATTTATTAATCGCAGCGTTAGTAACAAGACACCTGGTGTGGTTCTCAAGCTATATCTTGCTCTAGTTAGGCCCCATTTATATTATGCAGTTCAGTTTTGGTCGCCATATTATAGAATTGATATAAATTCACTTGAACGTGTCCAGCGTAGGATGACTAAGTTAATTCCCCAAATTAGAAATCTTTCATATGAAGAAAGATTAACAAAGCTTAAGTTGCATTCACTGGAAAGGCGAAGAGTTAGGGGTGACATGATAGAGGTTTACAAGTGGATGAATGGACATAACAAAGGGGGATATTAATAGGGTATTAAAAGTATCAACACAAGACAGAACACGAAACAATGGGTATAAATTGGATAAGTTTAGATTTAGGAAAGACTTGGGTAAATACTGGTTCAGTAACAGGGTTGTTGATTTGTGGAACCAATTGCCGCATAACATTGTGGAGGTGGGGTCCCTACGATTGTTTCAAGCATGGGATGGACATGTATATGAGTGGGATTGGGTGGTTATAAATAGGAGCTGCCTCGTATGGGCCAATAGGCCTTCTGCAGTTGCCTTTGTTCTTATGTTCTTATTAAATCCACATCGAAATCCCCTTTTACGTCAACTATCGCTGGGTTCATGTCTCGCTCTAAGACCGGCCCACACCCCATACCCAAGAGTTTTCCAATCTATTTGACCCAAAAAATTTCTTAGGCTATTAAAATCAACTTTTCGAAAATCTGGCACTTTAACAGAATTTTCTCCTACAGGTCTATTCCATTCTATGCTAAATCTGATTACTTTGTGATCACTGTTCCCTAGCTCACTCCCTATTTCGATGTCATTAATTTGTGTTTCCCTGTTAGTTAACACTAAATCTAAAATATTATTTTCCCGCGTTGGTTCCTTAATGTGTTGCGTAAGAAAGCAATCGTCAATTAATTCTAGAAAATCTTCTGCTTCACTATTCCCAGTTTTGTTCACCCAGTTTATTCCACTAAAATTAAAGTCACCCATGACATAAATACTGTTAGATCTAGATATTTCATTCCATAGATGCTTTGCTTCCATTCTGTCTAAATTTGGTGGCCTATATATAACTCCTATTATAATATTATTTGCTTTTTCGTTTAATTCTATCCAAATAGTTTCTGTGTGGGGCTCAGTTTTGATTCCCTCTTTGAGACTACATTTCAAATTGTCCCTAACATATATGGCTACTCCCACTCCTCGTCTAATATATCTATCTGTGTGAAATAGTTTAAATCCATTTATCTGATATTCAGCTAATAGTTCTCTATTTTCTACGTTCATCCACGTTTCGGTAAGTGCAATAATATCTATTTTTCTGTGCAGACAAGAGCATTTAATTCATTAATTTTATTTCTTAGACTTCTACTGTTAGTGTAATATATCCTAAGTGAATTGTTTTTTTGAGGCCCTTTTCTTTCCCTGATCATTTTGCCAATTCTTTTCTCCCACGAACACATACTTTTATTACCTCCTTCCTCCAAATCAATTCCCATACCACTATCTACTAACAGTTTAAACCCAAACAAACACCTCTAACCACTGGTTCCAACGAGTTCGCAACAGCAACAACCCCAGCCCTCGATAGATGCACCCCATCACGAGCATACATTTCATTTCTTCCATAGAAGCATTCCCAGTTTTCTTTGATTCTTAAACAAATAGTAAAACTCAAACCAAACAAATCCCCAGGGCCGGATGAAGTGTTTGCCAGGGTGCTAAGAGAATGCAAAGAGGAGCTGTGTGACCCAATGTCAACCATATTTAATAAATCAATAGAGTCAGGCAGAGTGCCAGAGTTTTGGAAAGCTAACCAGTCGCAACATGGTTTTATAAATGGCCGTTCATAAGAACATAAGAACAAAGGCAACTGCAGAAGGCCTATTGGCTCATACGAGGCAGCTCCTATTTATAACCACCCAATCTCACTCATATACTTGTCCAACCCGCGCTTGAAACAATCGAGGGACCCCATCTCCAGCACGTTACGCGGTAATTGGTTCCACAAATCAACAACCCTGTTACTGAACCAGTATTTACCCAAGTCTTTCCTAAATCTAAACTTATCCAATTTATACCAATTGTTTCGTGTTCTGTCTTGTGTTGATACTTTTAATACCCTATTAATATCTCCTTTGTTATGTCCATTCATCCACTTGTAAACCACTATCATGTCACCCCTAACTCTTCGCCTTTCCAGTGAATGCAATTTAAGCTTTGTTAATCTTTCTTCATATGAAAGATTTCTAATTTGGGGAATTAGAAATCTTTTCAATCGAAATTTTCGAAAATCAGATTTACGAAAAGCTGATTTTAATAGCCTAAGAATTTTTTTACATAAGAACATAAGAACAAAGGTAACTGCAGAAGGCCTATTGGCCCATACGAGGCAGCTCCTATTCTATAACCACCCAATCCCACTCATATACTTGTCCAACCCGTGCTTGAAACAATCGAGGGACCCCACCTCCACAATGTTACGCGGCAATTGGTTCCACAAATCAACAACCCTGTTACTGAACCAGTATTTACCCAAGTCTTTCCTAAATCTAAACTTATCCAATTTATAAGTGGAGTGCCTTGAGGCACTCCACTTACAACATTTTCCCACAAAAGGATCAATGCATAAATGTTCGTAATAAGGCAAATCGGACACTTGGATTTATTAATCGCAGCGTTAGTAACAAGACACCTGGTGTGGTTCTCAAGCTATATCTTGCTCTAGTTAGGCCCCATTTAGATTATGCAGTTCAGTTTTGGTCGCCATATTATAGAATGGATATAAATTCACTTGAACGTGTCCAGCGTAGGATGACTAAGTTAATTCCCCAAATTAGAAATCTTTCATATGAAGAAAGATTAACAAAGCTTAAGTTGCATTCACTGGAAAGGCGAAGAGTTAGGGGTGACATGATAGAGGTTTACAAGTGGATGAATGGACATAACCGGGGGGATATTAATAGGGTATTAAAAGTATCAACACAGGACAGAACACGAAACAATGGGTATAAATTGGATAAGTTTAGATTTAGTTAAGACTTGGGTAAATACTGGTTCAGTAACAGGGTTGTTGATTTGTGGAATCAATTGCCGCGTAACATTGCGGAGGTGGGGTCCCTCGATTGTTTCAAGCACGGGTTGGACAAGTATATGAGTGGGATTGGGTGGTTTATAGAATGGGAGCTGCCTCGTGTGGGCCAATAGGCCTTCTGCAGTTACCTTTGTTCTTATGTTCTTATGTTCTTATGTTTATATCCATTGTTTCGTGTTCTGTCCTGTGTTGATACTTTTAATACCCTATTAATATCCCCCCGGTTATGTCCATTCATCCACTTGTAAACCTCTATCAATGTCACCCCTAACTCTTCGCCTTTCCAGTGAATGCAACTTAAGCTTTGTTAATCTTTCTTCATATGAAAGATTTCTAATTTGGGGAATTAACTTAGTCATCCTACGCTGGACACGTTCAAGTGAATTTATATCCATTCTATAATATGGCGACCAAAACTGAACTGCATAATCTAAATGGGGCCTAACTAGAGCAAGATATAGCTTGAGAACCACACCAGGTGTCTTGTTACTAACGCTGCGATTAATAAATCCAAGTGTCCGATTTGCCTTATTACGAACATTTATGCATTGATCCTTTTGTTTTAAATTCTTACTAATCATAACTCCCAGATCCCTTTCGCAATCCGACTTCGCAATCACAACACCATCTAGCTCGTATCTTGTAACTCTATCATCATTACCTAACCTCAGAACTTTACATTTATCAGCATTAAACTGCATCTGCCAATCCTTTGACCATTTCAAAACCCTATCTAGATCAACTTGAAGTGATAGTGAGTCCTCCTCCGAATTAATTTCCCTACCGATTTTCGTATCATCGGCAAATTTGCAAATGTTGCTACTCAAACCTGAATCTAAATCATTTATATATATTATAAACAACAGAGGTCCCAGGACAGAGCCTTGAGGCACTCCACTTACAACATTTTCCCACTCTGACTTGATTCCATTTATACTAACTCTCTGTTTCCTTTGGTATAGCCATGCCCTAATCCAGCTTAATATAGCACCCCCAATACCATGAGACTCTATTTTTTTAATCAGTCTTTCATGTGGCACTGTATCAAAAGCTTTGCTAAAGTCAAGGTATACAACATCGCAATCCTTACCACTATCAACTGCCTCAACAATGCTAGAATAAAAGATAACAAATTTGTTAAACATGAACGGGCCATTTATAAAACCATGTTTGCGACTCAATTATTAATTTATGTTTTTCAAGATGAAGACGAATTTTATTTGCTATTATAGATTCGAGTAACTTTCCCACAATAGACGTTAGGCTAATTGGTCGATAGTTAGACGCAAGTGATCTATCTCCTTTCTTAAAAACTGGTATCACATTAGCAACTTTCCAAAACTCTGGCACTCTGCCTGACTCTATTGATTTATTAAATATGGTTGACAGTGGGTCACAAAGCTCCTCTTTGCATTCTTTAAGCACCCTGGCAAACACTTCATCCGGCCCTGGGGATTTGTTTGGTTTGAGTTTTACTATTTGTTTAAGAACATCCTCCCTGGTAACTGCTAAACTCGTCAACCTGTCCTCGTCCCCACCACATAGACTTGTTCGGCTGAAGGCATATTGTTAAGTTCCTCTTTAGTAAATACAGATACAAAATATTTATTAAAATACTACTCATCTCTTCATCACTATCTGTTATTTGACCTGTCTCAGTTTTTAATGGACCTATCCTTTCCCTAGTCTTAGTACGATATAACTGAAAAAACCCTTTAGGATTTGTCTTTGCTTGCCCTGCTATGCGAACTTCATAGTTTCTTTTTGCTTTCCTTATCTCTTTTTTAACATTTCTAACCAGTTGTACGAATTCCTGTTCTAAAGTGACCTCCCCATTTTTAATCCTTTTGTACCAAGCTCTCTTTTTACCTATAAGGTTCTTCAAATTCTTTGTTATCCACTTTGGGTCATTAGTATTCGATCTATTCAATTTGTTTGGTATACTACGTTCCTGTGCTTTGTTTAGAATATTCTTAAATAAGTTATATATTGAATCCACATCGAAATCCCCATTTAAGTCACCTATCGCTGGGTTCATGTCTCGCTCCAAGACCGGCCCACACCCCATACCCAAGACTTTCCAATCAATTTGACCCAAAAAATTTCTTAGGCTATTAAAATCAGCTTTTCGAAAATCTGGCACTTTAACAGAATTTTCTCCTACTGGTATATTCCATTCTATGCTAAATCTGATTTCTTTGTGATCACTGCTCCCTAGCTCACTCCCTATTTCGATGTCATTAATTTGCGTTTCCCTGTTAGTTAATACTAAATCTAAAATATTATTTTCCCGTGTTGGTTCCTTAATGTGTTGCGTAAGAAAGCAATCGTCAATTAATTCTAGAAAATCTTCTGCTTCACTATTCCCTGTTTTGTTCAACCAGTTTATTCCGCTAAAATTAAAGTCACCCATGACATAAATACTGTTAGATCTAGATGCTCTAGATATTTCATCCCATAGATGCTTTGCTTCCATTCTGTCTAAATTTGGTGGCCTATATATTACTCCTATTATAATATTATTAGCTTTTTCGTTTAATTCAATCCAAATAGTTTCTGTGTGTGGCTCTGTTTTGATTCCCTCTTTGAGACTACATTTCAAATTGTCCCTAACATATATGGCTACTCCACCTCCTCGTCTAATATATCTATCTGTGTGAAATAGTTTAAATCCATATATTTGATATTCAGCTAATAGCTCTCTATTTTCTACATTCATCCACGTTTCGGTAAGTGCAATAATATCTATTTTTTCTGTGCAGACAAGAGCATTTAATTCGTTAATTTTATTTCTTAGACTTCTACTGTTAGTGTAATATACCCTAAGTGAATTGTTATTTTGCGGACCTTCTCTTTCCCTGATCGTTTTGCCAATTCCTTTCTCCCACAAACACATACTTTTATTACCTCCTTCCTCCAAATCAATTCCCATACCTCTATCTACTAACAGTTTAAACCCAAACAAACACCTCTAACCACTTCTTCTAACGAGTTCGCAACAGCAACAGTTTCCAATCTATTTTGGGTCAAATAGATTGGAACTCTTGGGTATGGAGTGTGGGCCGGTCTTGGAGCGAGACATGAACCCAGCGACAGGTGACGTAAAAGGGGATTTCGATGTGGATTTAATATATAACTTATTTAAGAATATTCTAAACAAAGCACAGGAACGTAATATACCATACAAATTGGAATAGATCGAATACTAATGACCCAAAGTGGATAACATAATTTAAAGAACCTTATAGGTAAAAAGAGAAATTGGTACAAAGGATTAAGAATGGGGAAGTAAGGTTAGAACAGGAATTAATACAACTGGTTAGAAATGTTAAAAAAGAGATTAGGAAGCAAAAAGAAACTATGAAGTTCGCATAGCAGAGCAAGCAAGTTCAAATCCTAAAGGGTTTTTTCAGTATATCGAACTAAGACTTACGGAAAGGATAGGTCCATTAAAATCTGAGACAGGTCAAATAACGGATAATGACAAGGAGATGAGTAGTATTTTTAACAAATATTTTATATCTGTATTTACTAAAGAAGAACTTAACAATATGTCTTCAGCCGAACAGTCTATGTGGGTGTGGATGATGGACAGGTTGACTAGTTTAGCAGTTACCAGGGAGGATGTAATTAAACAATTAGAAAAACTAAAACCAAACAAATCCCCAGGGCCGGATGAAGTGTTTGCCAGGGTGCTTAAAGAATGCAAAGAGGAGCTTTCCGACCCACTGTCTACCATATTTAATAAATCAATAGAGTCAGGCAGAGTGCCAGAGTCATGGAAGGTAGCTAATGTGGTACCAATTTTTAAGAAAGGAGATAGATCAATTGCGTCAAACTATCGGCCAATTAGCCTAACTCTATTGTGGGAAAGTTACTTGAATCAATAATTGCAAATACAATTCGTCTCCATCTTGAAAAACAAATTAATAAATGAGTCGCAACATGTTTTACAAATGCCGTTTCATGTTTAACAAATTTGCTAACTTTTATTCCAGCATAGTTGAGGCAGTTGATAGTGGTAAGGATTGTGATGTTGTGTACCTTGACTTAGCAAAGCTTTTGATACAGTGCCACATGAAAGACTAATTAAAACAATAGAAGCTCATGGTACTGGGGGGGGTGCTATATTAACTTGGATTAGGGCATGGCTATTCCAAAGGAAACAGAGTTAGTATAAATGGAGTCAAGTCAGAGTGGGAAAAATGTTGTTAGTGGACTACCTCAGGGCTCTGTCCTGGGTCCTCTGTTGTTTACAATATATATAAATGATTAAATTCAGGTTTGAGTAGCAACATTTACAAATTTGCCGATGATACGAAAATCGGTAGGGAAATTAATTCGGAAGAGGACTCACTATCACTTCAAGTTGATCTAGATAGGGTTTGAAATGGTCAAATGATTGGCAAATGCAGTTTAATGCTGATAGATGTTAAAGTTCTGAGGCTAGGTAATGATGATAGAGTTACAAGATACGAGCTAGATGGTGTTGAGATTGCGAGGTCGGATTGCGAAAGGGATCTGGGAGTTATTGATTAGTAAGAATTTAAAACAAAAGGATCAATGCATAAATGTTCGTAATAAGGCGAATAGGACACTGGGATTTATTAATCGAAGCGTTAGTAACAAGACACCTGGTGTGGTTCTTAAGGCTATATCTTGCACTGGTTAGGCCCCATTTATATTATGCAGTTCAGTTTTGG
The DNA here is from genome assembly GCF_040958095.1 of Procambarus clarkii. Classification (NCBI taxonomy): domain Eukaryota; kingdom Metazoa; phylum Arthropoda; class Malacostraca; order Decapoda; family Cambaridae; genus Procambarus; species Procambarus clarkii. Next base: position 5,281 of record NW_027189569.1, on the reverse strand, counting down.
TCGCCGTATTATAGAATGGATATAAATTCACTTGAAACGTGTCCAACGTAGGATGACTAAGTTAATTCCCCAAATTAGAAATCTTTCATATGAAGAAAGATTAACAAAGCTTAAGTTGCATTCACTGGAAAGGCGAAGAGTTAGGGGTGACATGATAGAGGTTTACAAGTGGATGAATGGACATAACAGGGGGGATATTAATAGGGTATTAAAAATATCAACACAAGACAGAACACGAAACATGGGTATAAATTGGATAAGTTTAGATTTAGGAAAGATTGGGTAAATACAACAAACAGGGTTGTTGATTCGTGGAACCAATGTCGCGTAACGTGGTGGAGGTGGTGTCCCCTCGATTGTTTCAAGCGCGGGTTGGACAAGTATATGAGTGGGATTAGGTGGTTATAGAATAGGAGCTGCCTCGTATGGGCCAATAGGCCTTCTGCAGTTACCTTTGTTCTTATGTCTTAATTAAGTTAGTCATCCTACGTTGGACACGTTCAAGTGAAATTATATCCATTCTATAGTAACGGCGACCAAAACTGAACTGCATAATCTAAATGGGCTAACCAGAGCTTATTCTTATGATCCTATGTTCAAACCTGAATCTAAATAATTATATTATTATGATTAACAGAGGTTCCAGGACTATGTTTTTACATTGAGAGAGATGCTACATGTCTCCTCCCAGTGAGATGTACGTAGGATATAAATTAACTAACATTTGACCGTCTTACATATGACTGTTGACAGCAGCTGAGGACAGAGATCATTCGCTCCAGAACGCGTAATAAAACATAAGAAGCAGCTGTCGAAAATATTAGCTCTTGTGAAAGTGGTAGTGACGCATTGAGGACGTTATTCGCAGGAACATAATACGAAACTATCGAAACTGGACTTCTATCAAATTCTGGGGATAACTATTGATGCCGAGGAAAAAGGAGATTAAGAAATCGTACAAAGAGCTCTTAAATGTCATCCGGATAAGAATCCAGATAACCCATTCGCTACTGATGAATTTGACAAACTTAAGAAAATTCTTGAGATTTTGTTAGATCCAGGAACACGTAAAAGCATATGACAAGACCCTCAAGAGTCGTAAAGCAGCAGCTGCCAGAGCCCGTGAACATGTTACCAGATCACAGAAACTAAGGTCAGATTTGGAGGAACGGGAACGACGTGTTCAACGCAGTAGGGAACAGCAAGATATGTCAGAAGAAGAACAGTTTTCGACGTGAATTGAAAAGATTGGACAAGGAGGGCGAGCAACTTATTTTGGAGGACTGGATCGAGTAAATAGGGAGGTAGGGCAGAAGCTTTTTCGGAGGTTCATCTAAAGTCTCCAAAAGCAGTGAACCTCCAGCTATGGACACACGGGGTCACAAAGTTAAAGTTAAGTGGATGTCAACAGGACGATTGGCCAGGGTATTCCCAGCAGGAAATTAACCAACTCTTCTATAAGTGGGGAGACATCAATGCTCTGGTTATGGTGCAGAAAAATAGAAAAGGAACAGCATTAATAGAATATAAGACCAAAAATGCAGCGGATATGGCAGTGCAGTTTGAGAGAGGTCAAACTGGCAAACCAGTAAAAGTTACACCATGTGAGAGGCACCTCACAAAAAGCCTCATATCCTCCAAAAAAAAATCCTAAAAATTATGAGTGTAAGGACAAATCCAATTTAAACTTTGAATCTAGTTGTCGTGAATCAGTAGAGAATGTGAGCCAAACCATTTAAATGTTTCTCAATCAAATTTTATAATAATAAACAAGTTGTTTGATTGCTTTGGATGAAAATAATCTTTTATAATTTGTACAAAAATATATATCTCATGTTGTCTTGATTTGTCTTGACCTTCAAATACTTCTTACTTAGTTTTATTTTCCCATTATGTGTGTTGCATGTCTCTGTCTGCGGAGGCATACTTCTCTGTTCCTTAGAGAAGGGTGGTAGACACCACAAGAGTGGTAGGTGGGAACTGCTAGAGTGATAGACACTCAGATCCCTACGTCTGGGATACTCTGGATGTAGGTTCGATTAATATATTCCCCTTTATTATTAATTTATTAATTACCCCTCACAGAGCAGCCATGAGACCCCCCATACAGTAGATCTACTTTTGAAGCAAAGGGGGAAGGTGCGAAATGGACGGCATTTGTGAACACTGGCAGTAAAGGAAATTTCACGAAAAATTCAGCCTTCAACAAGTTGAGACATTTACCTTAGGAGTTGTGGAAATAATTTGACTGGGCAAAAATTTAATGGGCAAAAGATAGACATCTTGGGACAAGATAACTTTGACATAAGTAAGTTTTCTAGAGACATTTTAATCGGTATCGGATTTCTTGAAAGATTTGATTACTCCTAGTCTGCACAAAAGTTGCGAGGAACTGCAGATTGTAGCTGGGAAAGATTTTTTATGTTGAAATGGTCGACCATCCTCCATTAGTGGCTTTAATTAAAAGGAAGCAGAAAGTATAGCGTAAATTACCCAAAATTACTTTTCATGTCTCTTCCAGACACTAATAGAGGTCATGTGGGATGTATGCCTGACCAAGCAAAAGTTGCCCACCACATTTTGTAAAATTCATTAAAGTGTCCGGGGGATGTCACATCCTACCAGGAAATACCCTACAGGTGCCTGGAAGAATGTCAAGTAATAATTCCTCACCATCTAATTGTGGTGCTTGATTAAGGTGCACTTATTCCAATAAACTCAACGACACTGAAGCCGCTTCCGTCCCGAGAGAGAGGGAGAGACCGTTGTACATCTACGTCCTGTTCTACTGTGGTCACCTGTTGTTTCAGTCTCATCCATCATTACTGTTTTGTGACCTCGAGTTGAAAATTGAGCCGTGTCTCTTTAGCAATGTTCACCCAGCAGGCTGCAGCCAGCCACAGACTGTCACCTGTCGGTCGTGCTATCTGGTCGGATAGTTCTATCATTCTTCAGCAGAAACCGGAATGGTGTACAAGAGGACGAGGATTCTCCACATTCTAAAATTTGTGGTCGTCGAAACTACAATCAACTACACGTCACTGGTCTAACAGATTTTTTTTAACATTTGTTGTGTAATAATGTTAAAATGTTATGTTTGCTCTATTTTGTTATTGTATTCAATTTCTGAAAAAATTAAGATCTTCTGAATACCTAGGAATGTAATTTTGGAAAACCTAAATGTTGAAAACTAGAAATATAGTAGTGAAATTCTATTAAAGTGGAAATGTACAATTTTTTCACATGGACCTGTTCTCGAGATAGAGCTCTCTAGTATGAGAGTTATTGCAATGTGTCTAGGACGTAGGCTCTGGAAAATGATAATTGTCATTTTCTTGCTCCGCATTCATTGGTGGCAAGAGGGGTTGACAACAGTAACTTTATACTCTTAGCTGGAAGTATGTACACATTTTGTTGCTGCGTACTCATTTGAGAACTGTGATATTAAAAGTAGTATTGATCAATAAACACATTTGTAAGATTGTCAGAATGTCATTTTGGACATTGATTTTGAATGTTAGGTTTGATAATTAAGTGACATGTGGCAAAAAGTGACCACAGATGGTGACTGGAACACATGAATGAACTTGAAGAGTTCAGTGTTCTTCTCCTGAAGCAGTGAGATTTCAGCATGTATGGAATTCTTGTGTTACGCGTTCATGACGAAACACGGTTGATGGACGCCGATGACCAATGATATTTGTTGGCCAGATTTTGTGATAGTGGTTGCAATATTGAATTTAGTTATATCAATTCTGAGTATTGAATTTTTCTTCCAGGAGTATTGGGAAGATTGCTGGACTATAAACAGCATTACAGTCGGGTGTCAGATAACTGGATTCTAGCATTTGAATTATGCCGATTATTTCGATACAATCTGCAGATTTTAAATTCTATAGATAGGGTAGATTTTGAATATTTTTTTGAGGCACTGGTTAAATTTTTATATAAAATAAAGGATTGGGCTGGTACCGCTGACCTCAAAGTCGACCAAGGCATTCAATATCCAGGCTGAAGCCTTCCCCAGACCTCCCTACAAGAGGCATCTCGAGTAGTGCCTCCACACACCTTAACTACTTGACGAGTAACTCCGCGGTAGTAGCAAATCTCAGACCCAGGCGTCACACTCACCCAGCCCGGCCAAACACCACCCAGGCGTCACCAATCACCCAGCCCGGCCAATCACCGACCCAGGCGTCACCAATCACCCAGCTCGGCCAAACACCCACCCAGGCGTCACCACTCCACCAGTAGTGTAAACCAGGCCATAACGTGTCCGTTTTGCTTTTCCTAAGGGGACACGTTATGGCCCCATGTTTTTTCGTTACCCCGGTGAGATTTAAGGGACACGTTATGGCCCCATGTTTTTTCGTTACCCCGGTGAGATTTAAGCGGACACGTTATGGCCCCATGTTTTTTCGTTAGCCCGGTGAGCCATGCACGGGCATTGCTAATGGTCAATGACGTCATCAACTTACCTGGGGATTAAAAGGCCGGCTCCTGGCCCCATCATATTTCGCACAGGCATTGCTAATAGTCACCCCGTATTCTTCTTCCCTGAATAAGTCCGTTTTCTGTTATAGTATGTTTATTCCCATTTTAATGTTTATAGCAAAGGGGGATACAAATGCTGCCTTCTGTCAAGCCTAATGTGCAATGGTGTTAATCATTATAAGCTCGTTTTTCTCAATAAGGTATTGCCGTACGGTTTCCCATTGTCTAAGATCATTTTATAGCTAAGATTACATAATAACATAAGAAATGAGTTCAAACCCTGTTTACAGAACCAGTATTTACCCAGGTCTTTTTCCTAAATCTAAAACTTATTCCAATTTATGTCCATTGTTTCATGTTCTGTCTAGTGTTGATAATTTTAATAGTCTATTAATATTCCCCCTTTATCATGTCCATTCATTCACAGCTCTATCATGTCACCTCTATTTCTTTGCCTTTCTAGAGAATGTAATTTAAGCATTGTCAATCTTTCTTCAGAAATTGCTTATTGAGCATAGGGCAAAATAAAAATGAAAACTTACTATCTTTCATTTGTATGAAAACAGTCCCCTGCCAGGCGTGGTGACTTCAATGCGATTTCAGTACTAATCCATATTATTATAAATATATATATATAAATATATATATTATATATATATAATATATATATATATTCAGTTGCATATTGTCCTGGGGACCATTCAGGCTTGTTCGCATATATATATATATATATGTCGTACCTAGTAGCCAGAACGTCGTATTCGGCCTACTATGCAGGCCCGATTTG